>NC_060189.1:57049215-57216715 GCF_021184085.1 Oncorhynchus gorbuscha
TTCCTGTCCATCCAGCTGCCATGCGTGTGGTTTCCAGACGGGGCTGAACGCCCAGTTCGTCAGCCACATGTCTCTCCACGTGGACAAGGAGCAGTGGATGTTCGCTCTGTGCTGCAGCGCCTGTGACTACGTCTGCGTGGAGGAGAGTGACATGAAGTCCCACGTCAGTCACGGACACACAGGTAGATCATCTGTCGTCTGCTCAGGCATGTATTGTATGGAGAGATGGCTTTGGTCCACCTCTTGTCCCTGGGGGCAGCAATAGGACGAAGTCAGCTTGTACAACCAACTTGATGGCATTTCTTTTCCAGCTGAACTTGGTTTTGCTGCCTTCGAATTGTTCCAAATTGTATTGATTCCCTTCCTGAAGCGTGTATCTATCTGCTCGCTCGGACTCATGGGTTTTAAAGTGCTGTTTTCATGTGTGCGGATAGTCTAGAAAGAGGGGGTTTATACATTTTCTTACACCCAGTCTATACCTTTTACATCCATGAGGCGGACTGGAGAAGTCTGCACCTCGGATCGTAGCCAAACAATGTTTTAAAGCTTTCAGAAGAGACCAACCTTTCAGAATGATTCTCAGATCAGCTGTGACATGGCGTTGGTAGGGAGCTGTTGGGGGAGTGTTGCAGATTGAGGTGCCACTGCTGACTGTTCAGAGTAGAAACAGCTAGTTTAGTTTACAGCCATTTATAGTAGAGGGAACCAACATGTTCAGTCTCAACACACTGAACTGATGTGACAATAAAGTAAAGCTTCATAAAAGGAGTCCCTTCCCGGGAGAGAGAGGAGACTCTGTGACTCTGTAAACTACCCAAACAGACACAACTTCCGCTTTGAATAACTAAACATGTAGATTCTTTTCCCTCCCTCGACCTTCCCTGGACTTTTTAAAGCCACTGGTCCAAAACTCAGCCTGTCAATGTATTTTCTTTGGTCCGTAGCGACTTTGTCCGGTTTATCGTCCGACACGGTTGCCTGTCTTGCCCTTCCGTGGCAGTGTGTGTGGGATTGTCCGGTAGTGTTGCAGACAGCTGAGGGGTCCTCACGGAAGCCGGGGAGCGACCTTGTTTATCTACGATGGCTGCCCCTTATCGTGCCTGAGGGGAAAAATCAATAGGCCCTCTGGTCCGTCAGAGGCAGGCCAGGGTTCACACACACACACACACACACACACACACACACACACACACACACACACACACACACACACACACACACACACACACACACACACACACACACACACACACACACACACACACACACACACACACACACACACACCCTCTCTCACACAGACACAGAGTGGTGAGTCCATATCGAAGCTTGGCATTTAGGCTAGCCTCCACCCACTAGCAAACATGGCTGCTGAAAACACACCACATTGGGGCTGTAGAAAAGACTGCTGGGTGTTTTTTGTCAACTGATAGTGTTTGGACACCACATCTCCCCCAGCCAAGCTCCAGACAGACATGGAAACGGCTGAACTCAGCAAGTGTTGCGCCTGAAGCTGGCCCCCGCTAAGATGTGTGTCAGCCACATGGGCAAGGGGTCAGACTGGTGGCCCCACAGCAGGAAGCCTGGTTGCTGCTAGGAACAGGACAGAGATACTGTGTGGTGGTACAGTAGGAACAGGACAGAGATACTGTGTGTGGTGGTACAGTAGGAACAGGACAGATACTGTATGGTGGTACAGTAGGAACAGGACAGAGATACTGTGTGTGTGGTGGTACAGTAGGAACAGGACAGAGATACTGTGTGTGTGGTGGTACAGTAGGAACAGGACAGAGATACTGTGTATGGTGGTACAGTAGGAACAGGACAGAGATACTGTGTGTGTGGTGGTACAGTAGGAACAGGACAGATACTGTGTGTGTGTGTGTGGTGGTACAGTAGGAACAGGACAGAGATACTGTGTGTGTGGTGGTACAGTAGGAACTGGACAGAGATACTGTGTGTGTGGTGGTACAGTAGGAACTGGACAGAGATAATGTGTGTGTGGTGGTTCAGTAGGATCAGGACAGAGATACTGTGTGGTGGTACAGTAGGAACAGGACAGAGATACTGTATGGTGGTACAGTAGGAACAGGACAGAGATACTGTGTGTGTGGTGGTACAGTAGGAACAGGACAGAGATACTGTGTGTGTGGTGGTTCAGTAGGAACAGGACAGAGATACTGTGTGTGTGGTGGTTCAGTAGGATCAGGACAGAGATACTGTGTGGTGGTACAGTAGGAACAGGACAGAGATACTGTATGGTGGTACAGTAGGAACAGGACAGAGATACTGTGTGTGTGGTGGTACAGTAGGAACAGGACAGAGATACTGTGTGTGTGGTGGTTCAGTAGGAACAGGACAGAGATACTGTGTGTGTGGTGGTTCAGTAGGATCAGGACAGAGATACTGTGTGGTGGTACAGTAGGAACAGGACAGAGATACTGTGTGGTGGTACAGTAGGAACAGGACAGAGATACTGTGTGTGTGGTGGTACAGTAGGAACAGGACAGAGATACTGTGTGTGTGGTGGTACAGTAGGAACAGGACAGAGATACTGTGTGTGTGGTGGTACAGTAGGAACAGGACAGAGATACTGTGTGTGTGGTGGTTCAGTAGGATCAGGACAGAGATACTGTGTGGTGGTACAGTAGGAACAGGACAGAGATACTGTGTGTGTGGTGGTACAGTAGGAACAGGACAGAGATACTGTGTGTGTGGTGGTTCAGTAGGATCAGGACAGAGATACTGTGTGTGGTGGTACAGTAGGAACTGGACAGAGATACTGTGTGTGGTGGTACAGTAGGAACTGGACAGAGATACTGTGTGTGGTGGTACAGTAGGAACTGGACAGAGATACTGTGTGTGTGGTGGTACAGTAGGAACAGGACAGAGATACTGTGTGTGTGGTGGTACAGTAGGAACTGGACAAAGATACTGTGTGTGTGGTGGTACAGTAGGAACAGGACAGAGACACTGTGTGTGGTGGTACAGTAGGAACAGGACAGAGATACTGTATGGTGGTACAGTAGGAACAGGACAGAGACACTGTGTGTGGTGGTACAGTAGGAACAGGACAGAGATACTGTGTGTGGTGGTACAGTAGGAACAGGACAGAGATACTGTGTGTGGTGGTACAGTAGGAACAGGACAGAGACACTGTGTGTGGTGGTACAGTAGGAACAGGACAGAGATACTGTATGGTGGTACAGTAGGAACAGGACAGAGACACTGTGTGTGGTGGTACAGTAGGAACAGGACAGAGACACTGTGTGTGGTGGTACAGTAGGAACAGGACAGAGATACTGTATGGTGGTACAGTAGGAACAGGACAGAGACACTGTGTGTGTGGTGGTACAGTAGGAACAGGACAGATACTGTGTGTGTGGTGGTACAGTAGGAACAGGACAGAGACACTGTATGGTGGTACAGTAGGAACAGGACAGAGACACTGTGTGTGTGGTGGTACAGTAGGAACAGGACAGAGATACTGTGTGTGTGGTGGTACAGTAGGAACAGGACAGAGATACTGTGTGTGTGGTGGTACAGTAGGAACAGGACAGAGATACTGTGTGTGTGGTGGTACAGTAGGATCAGGACAGAGATACTGTGTGGTGGTACAGTAGGAACAGGACAGAGACACTGTGTGTGTGTGGTGGTACAGTAGGAACAGGACAGAGACACTGTGTGTGTGTGGTGGTATAGTAGGATCAGGACAGAGATACTGTGTGGTGGTACAGTAGGAACAGGACAGAGACACTGTGTGTGTGTGGTGGTTCAGTAGGAACAGGACAGAGATACTGTGTGTGTGGTGGTACAGTAGGAACAGGACAGATACTGTGTGTATGGTGGTACAGTAGGAACAGGACAGATACTGTGTGTGTGGTGGTACAGTAGGAACAGGACAGAGATACTGTGTGTGTGGTGGTACAGTAGGAACAGGACAGATACTGTGTGTGTGGTGGTACAGTAGGAACAGGACAGATACTGTGTGTATGGTGGTACAGTAGGAACAGGACAGAGATACTGTGTGTGTGGTGGTACAGTAGGAACAGGACAGAGATACTGTGTGTGTGGTGGTACAGTAGGAACAGGACAGAGATACTGTGTGTGTGGTGGTACAGTAGGAACAGGACAGAGATACTGTGTGTGGTGGTACAGTAGGAACAGGACAGAGATACTGTGTGTGTGGTGGTACAGTAGGAACAGGACAGAGATACTGTGTGTGGTGGTACAGTAGGAACAGGACAGATACTGTGTGTATGGTGGTACAGTAGGAACAGGACATATACTGTGTGTATGGTGGTACAGTAGGAACAGGACAGAGATACTGTGTGTGTGGTGGTACAGTAGGAACAGGACAGAGATACTGTATGGTGGTACAGTAGGAACAGGACAGATACTGTGTGTATGGTGGTACAGTAGGAACAGGACAGAGATATAGGTCCTGTAGCTCAGTTGGTAGAGCATGGCGCTTGTAACGCCAGGGTAGTGGGTTCGATCCCCGGGACCACCCATACGTAGAATGTATGCACACATGACTGTAAGTCGCTTTGGATAAAAGCGTCTGCTAAATGGCATATATATATTATATTATATAGATACTGTGTGTGTGGTGGTACAGTAGGAACAGGACAGAGATCTATTCAACCTCCCAGATTCTCCCAGATATTTATGCATATGTAACTTTTGTCATTCATATTTTTTCATGATTCATTCATGATTATCTGTAATTATAGGGTCCACATTCATGTAGAAGTGTTCAGAAACATATTATTTTTCTTTTTTTTACAATAAAACTGCCTCTAATGACACAATATATTATGTACCATTCATTTTTATTGGGCACAACAATCTTATACACAAACAAAACAAACTGCAAATACATCCAACAAGTTTCTAGAGTCACCTGCAGTCATTGCATGCTAGGAATATGGGACCAAATACTAAACTTTTAACTACTTTAATACACGTAAGTGAATTTGTCCAAATACATATGACTGCTTCAAATTGGAGGGCTAGATACATTAGGTTCATTTCTGAACGGTGAAACATGTATCAAAATACCCTGAAATATAAGGTGACATTCTGTACTGTCGCATCATATTAAACATATTCAAATCCAGAATGGTGGAGTATAGAGCCACCTTTTAAAGTTTTCACTTCACTGTCCAGTCCGTAGGGGAGTGTAACACAGGTTTACAACGTTTTCCACCCTCATAAAAAGTGAAGTGTGTTTGACTAAACACATGCTTCAATAGCATCTTGCACCTTGTAAAAAGTGCTAACAAGGAATATGCCAACAGGGATGATAAATGATGTGGTTTCCCACAAGGGACAAGTGCTCTTTGAATGTTCAGAGCATCATGTACTCTATAGCTCCCTTAGATAGTGGAGTGGTGAGCCTCGTTTTGTCTTTAATCTACCTCTAGAGGTCTTTGGCGTTGAGAGAGATGGATACAATGGTATTTCACTCTCTGCTTTCTGCGTTTCTATACCTGCATTTCTATACCTCTCATTCTCAAGGATGAAGGTGTATGCCATGCACAATATGTGTCTTTGAATGTGTCTGTGTGAATGCCTCAGTGTGTGTGTGTGTGTGTGTGTGTGTGTGTGTGTGTGTGTGTGTGTGTGTGTGTGTGTGTGTGTGTGTGTGTGTGTGTGTGTGTGTGTGTGTGTGTGTGTGTGTGTGTGTGTGTGTGTGTGTGTGTGTGTGTGTGTGTGTGTGTGTGTGAGCACATACAAATGTGTGTGAGGTAGCTGGCGTCGGCCATTTCACAATCCATGGCATCCAGCAGCCCTATACTCCTTCACCTCCCTCCCTCCCTCTCCTTCTCCCTGACTGAATGCCCTTTGTTGAGCTGTGCCCTGAGTTGCTCCCGCCATCTTAGCTCCCTTAGCCGTGACCCTCCTCCTCCCCTCTTTTCTCTCTCTCTCATACTCTCTCTCTCTATCCCAGAGAAGTGCAGTCAAACAGAGAGGGGGAAAAAAGAGAGAGATCAATAAAAGCATACTGGCTGTTGATTGGACTGGCAGCAGGGCTCCAGTCAGAGGACATGGCCCTGAAGCTGAGTCTGCCTGCCTGCAGTGTGTGTGATTTTTATTCGTGTGTGTGTGTGTGTGTGTGTGTGTGTGTGTGTGTGTGTGTGTGTGTGTGTGTGTGTGTGTGTGTGTGTGTGTGTGTGTGTGTGTGTGTGTGTGTGTGTGTGTGTGTGTGTGTGTGTGTGTGTGTGTGTGTGTGTGTGTGTGTGGTTTTGACTGTAGTTTAGTGCTTTTCCTCCTTTTATTGGGTTGAGGTACCCTGTCTAATGTTGAGAAAGCACTTATGATGACGGTGGCAGTGCTGGTAGTGACAGAATTGGGGCGTATTACTTAATCATTCAGGAAGTAAAGTGAAATGTAATTACAATGGTACATTTTCGATGTTCGATGATGATGATTGTCACGATAATGACAATGCTGATGATGTTGATGATGATTGACTCTTGACCCCTCTTCATAGGTCTGAACTCGCGGAGCCCCCTCAGTGAGACGAAGAGCACCTCCTCCTCCCTGTCGGCCCTCAGCGATTCGCTGAACAGCTCAGAGAGTGGAGAACTTACCCATGCCAATGAGGAGCTCAAGAACCTGCTGGCCCCTCCTTCCTCTGCAGGCAGCCAATCCAGCTCCAGCAGCCACTCGGGATCAGGAACTGAAGAGAAGTCTGAGAAAGGCAAGGAGTTCTGGGATGTATAGGCTGGAACATTATGTAGAACTACAGTTAATTTAATCTACTTACAATTCTGTATCCTTAAAGGCCCAATGCAGCCGTTTTTATCTCAATATCAAATCATTTCTGGGTAACAATAAGTACCTTATGATGAAATAACACTGATAACATTTTTTCACACTTTTACAGTGTTAGTTTCATCAGCTGTTGTACAATATGATATTAAACACAGAAAACAGAATTTTGACTGCACTGGGCTTTTAAAGAGAGAGTGTGAGCCCACCCCTTAATCTACTTCCCCAGAGTCAGGTGAACTCATGGATACCATGTTTACGTCTCTGTGTCCAGTATGCAGGAAGTTAGATGTAGTTTTGCACGCTATTGCTAACTAGCGTTAGCGCAATGACTGAATATCTCCTCGAACAGCTAGCATGCAAAAGCACAGACTTTTTTTCACGTAAATTATGCAGTGACGTAAATGTGTGTGTGATGTGTCCACAATATGCGAGGTAAAATACGAGCAGTAATTTGAGCCACACACAAGGATATCACGGGGGCGATGTTTAATTAAGGGGACGAGGAGCACTGCAGTCATACTCCCCCCCCCCCCCCCCCCCCACCAGGCTTCGAGTGCGTCTTCTGCAACTTTGTGTGCAAGACACGGACCATGTACGAGCGCCACCTCCAGATCCACCTGATCACGCGCATGTTCGAGTGCGACGTGTGCCACAAGTTCCTGAAGACGCCCGAGCAGCTGCTGGAGCACAAGAAGTGCCACACCGTCCCCACCGGAGGGCTCAAGTAAGGAAAGCAAGTACAGACAGAGGTTCCTACTCCACCACTCTCCCACCCTACCCTACCCCGACTCCTCCCTCACAGATGTACAGACACACAGGCAGACGGTAACCCACTGACCGACTGACTATAGCATGCACATTAAGTCGAAAACATGTGTGTAAGACCACATGCATAAACATAATACACACACAGTCTGAACTGTAATATAATAATAATATAATAATAATATAATATAATAATAATAATATATAATAATATAATAATAATATATGCCATTTAGCAGACGCTTTTATCCAAAGCGACTTACAGTCATGTGTGCATACATTCTACGTATGGGTGGTCCCGGGGATCGAACCCACTACCCTGGCGTTACAAGCGCCATGCTCTACCAACTGAGCTACAGAAGGACCACAACTGTAAATGTGTGCATGCATTCAGCCACACTTTCAAACTAGATGACGTCAACACACAGACACTGTCCAACATACACATTTACGTGCATAGGACATCTAGCTCACTGAAGCTATTAAGACATTCAGAGTATATATAAACCGTGTTACACTCACAGCCCTTGATACCAAACACTGTCCCCTGCTGACCCAATACTCCTATACCCCTATAGGAGCCTCTGTTTTACTGTGTGATGTACACACACACACACACACACACACACACACACACACACACACACACACACACACACACACACACACACACACACACACACACACACACACACACACACACACACACAGTAAACCTGTTCATGTTAAATCAACGCTGCCAGTACATGAAGCTCATCCAACACACACGCAACAACATGCTAATGACATTAGCCTAGCCATGAAGCTTCTCCAACACACACGCAACAACATGCTAATGACATTAGCCTAGCCATGAAGCTCCTCCAACACACACGCAACAACATGCTAATGACATTAGCCTAGCCATGAAGCTTCTCCAACACACACGCAACAACATGCTAATGACATTAGCCTAGCCATGAAGCTCCTCCAACACACACGCAACAACATGCTAATGACATTAGCCTAGCCATGAAGCTTCTCCAACACACACGCAACAACATGCTAATGACATTAGCCTAGCCATGAAGCTCCTATATTTTATACCAGATATATGTTCTATTTTCCCAGATTGCATTTGAAACCATCTGGAATGAAAGTAGTACATGCATTCACATGCAATCACTAAACAGGAAATCTGAACAGAAAATATTTAAGCGCAGTAGGAACAGATTGTTATTAACACACAACAGTCACTGTCATTTTTATGTTTCTTTTTTTTGTTTGTATCTATTTGTCAAAGTTGTTTGCCATGATACGCAGTCAGTCAATGCACGTGTAGAGCCATCGATATCAATCAGACGCCATTGAACTCATCTCGCCATTAACAGATCGGCCGACACGGTCACTTGACCATGTTTAATGTCAAGCTGTCACCACTATTCACCAGATACTGTCCATTGTCTAGCCATCGGTAGAATTAGATCAGTAGTTGGTTTGGTGTTTGGAGTGAGAGAGTCAGGGTCGTAGTTTACTGAGGTATCTGTTAGTGTCTCGTCTTGTTACAAGGAGTAGAGGCACGTTTAAGGTCTCAATACGCCACCACCAATTCTCTCCACGTTCATTGGTCAGTACAGGAACACACACACACACACACACACACACACACACACACACACACACACACACACACACACACACACACACACACACACACACACACACACACACACACACACACACACACACACACACACACACACACACCATAAACACTGCTAACAGTACTAGTCCATTTTAGGTACATGGGCATGTATTTATTTCACATTTCAAATGTTCACGGGTGCAATTAGTTCAGTCATTATAGTAGAGTGTTTTAATGTTTGTTAGAAATCCATCCTCTATCCTGACTTTACAACCAGACAGACAGTCCACATTAGCTGTGCGGTTAAGGTTTGAGAGGTCAGAGTTAAAAGCAGGTTGCCCAAACACAGCTGCCCCCTCAGCCCAGTTCAAGAGGGTATCTCTAGTCTAGACTCTAGAGTAGTGTGTCCAGGCAGGGTTGTGTACTAAGTAGTGTGTGCTCAGCAGTGGACGGTGGGGTGACGGAAGGGTGGTTATCCACTGCAATGGAGAACACTTTCAAATCAAGCTGAATAAGCTGAACAAAAGACAGACGAGAAGTTGTAGACATTGGAGAAAAAAACACTTTTTGTAAGAGAGAGAGATGAGGTTGTAATGTGTACCGAAGAGGAGAGTGTACTGAAGACTGTGCACTCTGAGTGTGGCGTGAGGCGTGTCTAGGACAGAGAAGGACCTCCCCAGTGCATCCTTAGTGTACTCAGAAGTGTTCATTCAGGAGTGTATGTCCAGGATTGTATGGGAGAGAGAAGGTGTGTGTAGGGTCTTCACCACGTGGCTGGTTGTATTCTGAGGTGATTCTGTTCTGCAGGGTTTGTGAAGCGCTTTGGGGCCCAGAGCAGATGAATGGTGCTATTTAAATGTAAGTGCCACATTTCCATTTATTTCAGTTATCCTTCCATTCCTAATTCCGTCCAATCCTGTTCTCTTTCCACAACCTGTCTCTGCCCAGTTCTACATGCCCCACCCACCTACCACCAACCCACCCCAAACACACTTTCAACCCCAACCCACCCTACACACTTTAACATTTCAACAACACACACACACACAAACCAATCATTCCTTTAGGGTCAAATATTCAGGACACATCACACACACACACACCTTTCCTCCTTCACCTTCCCCCTCTTCATCCTCCCTTGTGTTGTAGTCTTAAGGTGTGTGTTTTGGTCATTGTGTATTTAAGTCCTCTCTTCGTTAAACCTCCCGTCGCTATTTATTGTGTGTGTATTTCCCATGTCCTGCCCCCTTCCACTTCCTCCTTCCTGTTTCCCAGGTGCCCCGTCTGCATTTATTCCACCAATCGACCGGTGGCCATGGAGTGCCACCTGAAGACCCATTACAAGATGGAGTACAAGTGTCGCATCTGCCAATCGGTGTGGTGCGACCAGCCCGCGCTGGAGAGGCACATGCGCGAGCATCGCCTCGGCAACCACTACAAGTGTGAGCAGTGCGGCTACCTGTCCAAGACGGCCAACAAGCTGATCGAGCACGTGCGCGTGCACACGGGCGAGCGGCCCTTCCACTGCGACCGCTGCGGCTACAGCTGCAAGCGCAAGGACAACCTGAACCTGCACAAGAAGCTGAAACACGCCCCGCGCCAGACCTTCGGCTGCACGGAGTGCCCCTTCACCACCACCCACCCCTTCATCTTCAGCCGCCACCTCAAGAAGCACCAGAGTGGAGGGGAAGGGGAGGAGGCCGGCGAGGAGGAGTTCCAGGCCCAGCTAGGGGGCTCTCTGGTGGGGTCTCTGCGGGGCGGGGAGCCCTTCCTCCTGGGGGTTGGTGGAGGTGGGAGTAGCGGGGGGAGCGGTAGCAGCAGCCCCCTCATGATTCTCTCTGCCTCCCAGGCCCTGCAGTCTGTCGCCCTGTCACTCATCACAGGGAAACAACACCACCGTCAACAGGAGCTCCCGCCCCCAGCCCAGCGTTACCTGACAGCGACCACAACCAATGGCGGAGGCCCCTCCCTCTTCTTCCCCTCCCCACGCCATGTCTACGAGCAGTTGGGAAACTGCGAGCGGGCGCACCTGATCCCCCTCACAACCCTGTTCACCCACCGCCACCGCTCCACATTCCACTCGCCCCTCTCCAGACTCCAGAGGCCGCCCTCCTCCGCCCCCCTTTTCCTCTCCTCCACCGCCTCCTCCCCCTCTCCTCCCTCGCCCACCTCACTCAAACACTCCTTCCTGGCTTACCTAGGACTGGGACTGACGGAGAGAGCCAAGACTGTGTGACTGTTCTCCTCTCCTCCTTCTCATCCCCATCTCTTCCCCCTCCCTCTCGTTCCCCTTTCTCTCCATCCCTCTCTCCCTGGACAGTGGTGTGAATGATCGTTATCCACTGCGATGGGGAAAACTTTCCAATCAAGCCAGCTGAATAAGCTGGACAGAGACAGACAAGTAGTTATTGTAGACAATGAATGAAAAAAAAAAAAGAATTTATCAGAGAAAAGGCTGTATGTGCTAAAAAATGCATTTATATCAAAAGCTGCTTTTCTTATCTGTTATATCGATTGAATTATTACTCTCTCTCTCTACTTTTTATTTTCTAATGTTTATTTTTTGGACTTTTGAATGACCAGGACCCAACTGCATTACCTGTAAAACGGATCCATGTTTTCTTTTTGTTTTTGTTAGAAAAGTCGAAAAAGAAGAAGAAACAAAACAAGTGCTCTGACATTTTTAGTGCATTTTTGTCTTTTGGCTACTACGCATCAGAATAGCATGCCTGCCTCTTTGTTTCTGCTCGCTTTGATGCACGTCATTTAATAGGGTATGATGAACCAATCCCCAGGTTATTCAATTGTGATGCGCCGCGAACAAGAACCAATGAAACGGAACGCTTTTTCTCAAGTCTCGTTTCCAAAGCAACGCCTCAAACCACGCACTTAATGAATTATTTAACAAATGTGTACTGTACATAGTTTTGTATCTCCCCCACAACTAAGCTTTGACTTTATCTGTTTGGCTTTGTGTAATGGTGAAACCATATGCATCAAACGTCGACTTGAACTCACCTTTGTCTCAGGTGGCGGTCGTCTTGGCAACCCATACACACCGGTGACATCTTGTACGTTGTTTGAAGTTGTGCGGAGGGGTGGACAGAACAAGTGACATTCTCTACTCAAGGCCCTTTGCCAACTCAAACGGTTTTCAAATCAATGTAACACACGTTATAGCCTCATGCTATAGTCTTTGCTTTCCCCAACTTACCCCTTGTGTAACCGTAGCCTAGTCCCAGGTCTGTTTGTGCTGTCGTGACAATGACCGTAGGAATTGGCAAGACACCACAAACAGATCTGGGACCAGATTGGTTTTACCCCACCAGCCCACATCAAAGGATCCATGAGGACACCTGTAACCCCTGAGACCAGGGTCCTATTCATTAGGCACCAAACGGAAGAAAAAGGACTGAATCACCAGAACTTGTCGTTATGCTACGTTGTGCCCTAATGAATACAACCCAGGTGTTGTTCGGTCCAGCATCGTGTGTAGAACTATGTATGGACTGGCGCACCATTATGTTAGATACGCTGTAAGAGAGAACTGTTTTGTGGAGGTGACCAGCTAACGGGGTGTTAAAACCCCCAGCGGCTCCGGGCACCACAGGCCGATTCAATGGTGCTTTTTGGAGCTCTTTTGTAATTTTGTGTAAAAGAAAAAACAGAAAGAAACTGTTCCAAAATGACTTGAATGAATGTATTTTTCTTTATTGATGTACGTGATGCGAACGTGATACAGATGTGCGGTGTAGTTACAGGCAGGGACTGTTGGGTACCGTTGCCTATATGACAGAAAGCAAGGGGTTGGTTTTTGTAGGTCGGTGGCCTTCTGTGTTTTTTAGGTTGTTCATTCGTTTTTTTCCCTCTTTCTCTTTTTTACTGAGCCTTTTAAACGTAGGACGATGAGCGTTTTCTACTAACGTGCATCGCTATTATGAAGCCATTTTGATGAAGGCTCCGATAGGTCCAATGTTGTTGACGAGGAAGCAGCCATTGGTTTGGTTTTGGTGGTGTAGCTTCTATCTCAGTGAGAAGACATGGTACTGCTTTCTATTCCCCCTTCGCTCCATCTCTCAGTTGTAATTGCACTTAGCTTAGTCCCATTTCAAAACCAAAAGCACTTAGCTAGTTCATATTGTTATAGTGTAAACGTTTGAGCGGTCGGTCCAATAGGATATCACCAGAAACAGACTTATTACCTTTTTAAGATGTTTGCTGTGAACGATCTGAATCAAAACCGTGATTTCCTGATTTTTGTTGTGTAGACATTTTGTGGTTTAGTGCGGAGGGTTTTTACCTCTGTAAAATTGCAGAGCGCAGATGAACACAAATTGCATGAATTAGGCAGTCGAGGTGGAACTATACTACGCTGGGAGACCCAAAGGGCCCAGGCTAAATTGTCAAAGCCAATTTTGCACAGTGCTGCACTTTTTGAACATGAAAAATGTATTTATCTGTACAGACGGAGATGCTCAACATGGAGAGTGTACATGAGACCAGGCAGCATAATAAAGGCATTTTGGTTTCTTTTATGCAAAAGCATTACCCATTTAATTGACCTTGCTCGCATTCCCAAGTGGTCTTTAAGCCAAAATGGTTTCTTATTTGTAAAGGGATTTTTTTTTAACCTTAATTGTTTTGCTTGTTTATTGTACTTTTCATTTTCTTGTGATTTTTATTTTATATATATTTTATTTCTTTGTTATGACAACAACAAAAATTGAGAGAACAATGCATTGTTAAGACCAAATCAAACTTTAAAAAACGAGGTGGTGATGCTAGGATTAAATCCGTCACTTCCTGGTAACGGAGGGGTATAACAGTTAAATCTCTCTCCCGTGGTTGGCTTTCTTTTAGTTCCCTTTGACAACATAGCAATGTTCAGCATGCTGTCCGCTGGTCGCTGCTACATTATAGGAGTACAAGGAGCCCCCACCCCTGCCACACACACACACTCCTAGGTCAGCTCCAGCTCCTTATCTATCCTCTAATATGTAATACTCTAGTGCCACTTGGTGGAAGGGAACCGCCTGAGACCACTGAGAATGAGTCAAACTGATTTTCAGGGTCCAAATCTAAAAACAAAAAAATAAGAGGAACAAAAAAGAATGTGCCCGTCTTTTTACGACTGACTGTATGCCTTTTATATATATATATATATATAGCTACCGCATAATCATTATGTAATCAAGAATGGCTGCAGTTGTTTCTTCTTCTAGAACGGCCCCTTGGTCTGGTTGGTGAAGAAAATGCCGACAGGGATCGCTTCTCTGTCCTTTCCAAACCCACTATTTTTAAGCACTTATCGTTTGCTTATCATTTTTTGCCTAAAGGTGATTTTAAAAAAAAAATGTTATGTTGAGTGACTACCTTTCTGAGCACTTCGGAGTATGCATGACATCTCTCTCTCTCTCTTTCTCTCTCTCTCTCTCTCTCTCTCTCTCTCTCTCTCTCTCTCTCTCTCTATTTTATGACTCGACAAGACAACTCTTCTTTTTTGTGTGTTTTCGTTCATCTTTTTGGCACTCAGTAAAAATTGGTATGTGCTGTATAAAGCTTTCTGATTAGTTCATTGTTAAGGCTGTACAGGGTTGTTTGTGACAACTGGTAAATAGATCATTTGTACTTTTTTGTTTTTTTGTATTCGTTTTTTCTTTGTTTTGGCATTATTTTATGTTCAAAAGTTGCCAGATCTAAATGTAACAGGATTTGAAAGTAAAGCTTACAACAGATGTTCCACCTCAGGTCTGGTTTTTCTTTCGACTCTATAATGTCATTTTCAATGTCATGTTGTCTTGATTGTACATAGTTGATACGGCCTCCAGGTACAGCTGCTACACCGGTGGAGACGTTGACAACGGGAAAGAAAAGAGCAGCAATGGATCCTCCCAAAAGTCTAATTATGGAATACCTCCAACCGGCCAACACTCAGGCCTTATGAGAGACAGCGGAGGACTCTTTCTGATGCGACGCAGCTCTCTATACGTTTCATAGGCTTTGACATCTGAAATGGCACCCTATTTCCTATATAGTGCACTACTTTTGACCCCTGTTCCCTATAAAGTGAACAACTTTTGACCAGGGCCCGACAGGGTTAACTGACGACGAAAACGGTGCATGCGCTTCAATGGGGCAGAAGGCCGTGAGTTGTTATGATTCTGGATGGCCAGATAGCTAGCAACAGTAACAACAAGCTACCATGTAGTGAATCGCAAGTGGCTCATTTCAGCTAGTTTGTTCTTGATACCATGTCTTGTTTTGACTCATGTCACGTCTTCTGCTAATATGGCTAAAATTAGCTAGCTAGCTAACCAACAACAGTAACCATGTATTTGAGAAACAAGTACTCATTGTGAAAATGTATTTATTATTTATGATTTCAAAAAGCATGAGAGACTAAGTATAGTTTACACGTTGTCAACAATCTAAGTCAACACTGTTTGTTTTGCTCCATAGTTAGGCACGCCTCGGTTTTGTTGCTAAACAACCAACCTGTCTTGGGGCCCTGGTCAAAAGTAGTGCGCTACATAAGGAATAGGGTGCAATTTGGGGCGTATCCACAGTGCTGTAATGGAGGCAGCAGACAGCAGCAGCATGTTCTCACCCAGCCAGAGGTTGGGGCCAGCCTAATGAAAACAGATGAAGCAGAGATAAAGTGTTTGCAGAAATTAAGGGACTCATTTATCACCGTTAGGCCCCGAGCTATAGAACACCTTGGTCTAAAGTTCTCCTTTAACAGAGGCCTACAGTCAGTATCCCAAACACACACACTCTCTCCCTCTGTCTACCACCCTTCTCTCTTTCCCCCTCTCTCCTTCTCTCTTCCCCCCTCTCTCCTTCTCTCTCCCCCCTCAATTCAATGGCTTTATTGGAATGGGAAACATATGTTTATATAAAGTAGATAATAAACAAAAGGAAAATAAACAAAGACATGTCTAATTCATACTGAAATAGTGCATATTGTATAAACAGCCAATACTTTGAAGGGGTGAGAGAGAGATCTCCCTCCCCCCTTAAGTATTGACAGTTGCATATGGCTGTTTATATGATATGCACTATTTCAGTTGAAAGTCAGTGTGTATTATGCAGTAATGTTATCTGTTCATATTAGCCAATGATCTGTATATACAGTACCTCATCCACAGTGTGTTGCTCAGAGTAAAGTATGGAGCTTCGGCGATGCTAGACCAAATGGTCACCTCACTGCCCTGGACCTTAACCTTTACAGAGTTCACCCATGTTCAAGTCTGAAACTCCTCTCTCTTCTCTATGTAGTTCAGATGTTGGCGTCTAGATCCGGTCTGGCTGTTTGCCATACCGTGGTATTAATGAGTCTCCTCTCCAGTGTGTTGAAAGCGGCTTAATTAAGTTCAAAGCAGTGCCAGGGTCACTAGAGGCCTGCTCAGCTGACCTCCCTATGAGTGGAAGTGTTGATTAGGAAGTGAAGATGGAGACACTTGCGCGGGTACATACACACTAGTGGAGACACACTCCTACACACACACAGCAGGACCTGTATTGATTTGAGGGTATATAGACGTCTAAAGATTGACTTCCATTCATATTTAGCTAATGCCTATAACACCTTAATTACTATACAATGCTATTGTCCAAAATGGAGAATTTCTCCCTCACAAAAAAGGTGTATATATATTTATAATAATATCCCTCCACCCCTGGGCTCAAGCTGTCTGCACAGCGAAGACCTTTCGACACCACCTCGTGAAAGTTGGCCGGCACCGATCGATAGCGTGTTAGCTTTTTGTTTGTAGGTTCAGGCTGCCTTGGCTTTATTACAGCTGGTTCGAGTCACGGGGGAGTCGCAGCGGCGTGGATTTGCAGGCCGAGGGAGAGAGAAAGAGCGGGAAAGAGAGAGAGGGAGAGCGAGAGGAGCTCCCTCTTATTTGCCAAAAGTGTAATCCCACTGTGACCTGGGCTGACCCCGCCCTGAGAGGAAAGCTGCTTAGACAGAAGTGTGTGTCGGCAGGAGGGAGCTGCCACCCAGCGGCCTGCCTCCCTCTGTCTTTCCACTTCTCCCTCTCTTTCCCTAGTATGGTGATTCTTTCCGTCTACTCTTTTTCTTTCTCACTGTACCCCTCTACCTTTCTCTCTCTCTCCACTCCTTTCTCTCTTCCCCTTTATTTCTACTGCTCACTTCCTCCCCTACTCACTTCCTCCCCTGCCCTCTTCTCTCACTTCCTCCCCTACCCTCCTTTTCTCTCCCTCCACCTCTCTCTCCCTCCACCTCCCTCTTATTCCCCCTTTCTCTCCTCCTTCTACTCTCATGTCTTCCCTGAAGCATCAATACTTCCCAGGATCCCTCTCTTCACCCGTCTGTCCATGGTGGGTTTGAGGTCTTAGCATGTGAAGGAGGAGGAGCTGAGGCAGAGCTAAGTAAAGACAGATCCTCTCTCCCCTCCATAGAGAAAACAAACTGAGGGGGGCAAAAAAAAGAGTCCAAAATGGCACCCTATTCCCTATATAGTGCACTGCTTTTGACCAGGGTCCATAGTGCTTTGGTCAAAAGTAGTGTGCACTATAAAGGAGATAGGGGTGCCATTTCGTACGTAACCAGAGAGACAAAGAGAAGGCCTGCAACAGAGAGGATTGTTGGTGCAGAGAACAATAAGGGGGAAACTAACTCTGGAATTGATTTAGCATGGGGTATACCAGCACTAATGCAACTTTTCAGAAATGACTAGTTTCCAGACCAAACTTATTTGATAAAGTTCATGTCTTTTCAGATCGAGTTCAATGAAATCCAAAGTGCTACAACCTTATCCATTCGTTGATGATCGCATCCTTCTATTACGTCTGGACAGCTTCCACCTCAGGTGAGAAAAACACCTCTTATCCAATCAAGAGCTGGGATCTAGCCAAATACAAAAATGGATAGGGGGACGATCTGTAGTCTGGGTTAGGTCCCAAGTGCACTACTTTTGACCAGAGCTCTATGGATCCTGGTCTAAAGTAGAGCACTTCATAGAGAACAGGGTTCCATGTGGGAGCCCTGCAGTCTCCTGTGGTGTATCACTCATTTGCCCGTCCAGAATAGGCAACAGAGAGGACATGCATTTACTTGCTTGTCCTTCTGCAGCCAATCCCACCAACCAGGACCAGACGTCACCATCACTAGTCAACCACCCCATGCGGTGTGAGCTCCTAATCGCAGGGGTGAGACATCGCTCGGCGGGGGGGGGTCGGCGACAATCTGATTCAGGAAGCTCCACAGGAGGTACCATCGCCACCGAGGAAGAGGGATTACCAAGAAGCCACCAGGCTCTGGCGTATCCAGACTTGGGGCCGCCCCGGAACATTATAGGGGGATGGATCGTATAGCCACACACACACTGCCTCACTACACAACCCCAAACATAAGCTGGGTGATTTTGATTGGACAAGGAAGGCATGTTTACTGTACTGTATATGAGGGGGGGGGGTATACTGTAACTTGGTGAAACGGGGGGGGGGGGGGGTGAAACAGGGGCGTGGGGTCATACCCCTTAGCCTGGAAGAGTCATCTGGAATGGAGACCCAGTAAATCTCATGACTGTTGTCAGGGCTAGACTGTTACCATGGCACTACGGGACACTGACCAGCCATAGGTTACTTGGTTTCTATGGATATGAGCTCTTCGAACATAACACAATTGCATGAATAGGTCTTTTCATTTTCCTATTGGACATCACGCTCAGTGATACTGGCATCATCTTCGGTTTTGTTTTTGTTGACATTTAGAACATGATAGTATGTGCAGTCTTTTAAAATGTGGTCATTTACAGCATCTTGCCAGCATCAATCAGTTGCCATCAAATGCCATCTAAAATGTATCTCTTCTAATTATGCCATTCTACTCTATTCTATCTCTACATGTATTACTGCTTTATATTTATATTCCTCACCATTTCTGTCTATTACAAGACCAGCACTGATTTCAATGATTCAGGTCCATAGAGGTCTGAGGCTGGGAGGTTTTTGTGCGTCTGGCTTTTTAAGAGCAGATCCAAGGTCAGAGACAAGCTAATCCTGCTCCTCGTTCCCCTGGTGAAGTAATGAAGTGTAATACTGACCCCAGTCTCACCCCCAACGATCTGCTCCGGCTGGCCAGGTGAAAAACTGATCTGGAGACAGTTGTACTTTATTCTTGGTTTGGAAATACAGTAAAACCAGGTACAGTGGTTGTTTACTGAGGAAACCACACAGAGGAACACAAGGGTATCGTTCTCGTTTTCAAATCCACCACAATATCCAATGTGACATTGAACCAGTGGTGTGTATTCATGGATGCCAAGGGAAACCAGTCTTTCCCAAAACATTTCTAAGTAAAAAACACAAAATAATGTTTCATAATTGTCATTCGCAAGAGGTTGAATGTATCTAACCGGAGAAAGCACTCGAGCAAGCGAAACAGCGCCCATCTATCTGATGCTGTCTGGTCTAAAAGAGTATGACATCGTGCCGCCCATAGCATTGAATGCATAGGAAGCCAGTGAACATTTGGGCTCCCTTGATTAAAAAAAGCATCAAATAATAGCCAATCAGCATTGAGTTAAACTGAGTGAGCTCAACTGTGAATGGTCTTGGCACACCAAAAAAAAAAGTGTCATGGGAAGCCCGTTTGGATTTGTCGTCTCTCCTGTCAAATCGCATTGAGAGCACATGTCATTGACAGGATGCTTTTCTACTTGCACCAACACGCACACAGAGACACAAATCAGAACCACGAACAGCCACATTTTATTTAGCTTACGTAGATTGGACAAAATAGCTTTTGGTATCTTTTAGTAGTCATTGTATTAGACTAAGCAGAGGTGATTAGATGATGTTGAAATGTTGAAGTTGAATCAAACAACACAACTATCACAACACACAGGTTGTAATGTGGCTTTTTCTTCTGGATTGGCTTCCCCAGTGATTTTACCCACGTACCACTACTGCATTGAACAAACATGTTTGGAAACAGAAACCACCATCTTTCATAGAATCCTTCCTATTTGTGTTGAGACCTGATCACTGCCTGGTTATTCGTGTTTTAAATGATTCCATGGACTTGAGCATCTAACGATTTCTACAATGCATTTCAATTAGCCTAATCCAATTGCGGTCTTCAATCAATTACGGGACCGCCCCCTGCTCATTTGTCTTCCAATCAAGACATTGGGAATCCTACCATCAATTCTCATTTAAGAGGAGAGCGGGTCAAACAAATGAACTTGGATCGCATCCATCCAGATGTCTGGTCTAGTCGTTGTACGTGGCTACAACTACACGATAAAACACATTTTTGGGCTTATATATCATATAAGACTGCTGTGGAGTGTGGAGATATCAATTAGTATTTCATGTCCACCATCCGGATCATTATACAGTAGCTTACAAGGCAAGTTAGCGTTGTTCTGGAGACAGTTATGCAAAGTGGTCACTAGCTGGCACAGCCACAATATAAACCTAACCTTAACCCCACCACTAACCCTAATCTTAAATTAAGACAAAAAATATATATATATATTTTTTAACAATAAACCCAATTTTGAACATCTAAGTTCTGCCTCCAGGCAAGACTCAGGACAATAACACTGGGTGAATCAACGTTGTTTCCACATCATTTCAATTAAATAATGTTGAACACACGTGAACACATGTGAAACGTTGAATTGACGTCTGTGCCCAGTTGGAAACGTCAACCTGAATACAAGCTTACTGTACGGAATACATATTAGAAACTTCCTCATTCCTCCTCAGACCTACTCTAGTCAAGTATCAACCCTGAACAAGTCAAGTGTTAACCCTCCCCTAGTCAGGTGTCATCCCTCCTCCTCAACCCTCTCCTAGTCAGGTGTCATCCCTCCTCCTCAACCCTCCCCTAGTCAGGTGTCATCCCTCCTCCTCAACCCTCCCCTAGTCAGGTGTCATCCCTCCTCCTCAACCCTCCCCTAGTCAGGTGTCATCCTCCTCCTCAACCCTCCCCTAGTCAGGTGTCATCCCTCCTCCTCAACCCTCCCTAGTCAGGTGTCATCCCTCCTCCTCAACCCTCCCCTAGTCAGGTGTCATCCCTCCTCCTCAACCCTCCCCTAGTCAGGTGTCATCCCTCCTCCTCAACCCTCCCCTAGTCAGGTGTCATCCCTCCTCCTCAACCCTCCCCAAGTCAGGTGTCATCCCTCCTCCTCAACCCTCCCCTAGTCAGGTGTCATCCCTCCTCCTCAACCCTCCCCTAGTCAGGTGTCATCCCTCCTCCTCAACCCTCCCCTAGTCAGGTGTCATCCCTCCTCCTCAACCCTCCCCTAGTCAGTTGTCATCCCTCCTCCTCAACCCTCTCCTAGTCAGGTGTCATCCCTCCTCCTCAACCCTACCCTAGTCAGGTGTCATCCCTCCTCCTCAACCCTCTCCTAGTCAGGTGTCATCCCTCCTCCTCAACCCTCCCCTAGTCAGGTGTCATCCCTCCTCAACCCTCCCCTAGTCAGGTGTCATCCCTCCTCCTCAACCCTCCCCTAGTCAGGTGTCATCCCTCCTCCTCAACCCTCCCCTAGTCAGGTGTCATCCCTCCTCCTCAACCCTCTCCTAGTCAGGTGTCATCCTTCCTCCTCAACCCTCCCCTAGTCAGGTGTCATCCCTCCTCCTCAACCCTCCCCTAGTCAGGTGTCATCCCTCCTCCTCAACCCTCCCCTAGTCAAGTGTCATCCCTCCTCCTCAACCCTACCCTAGTCAGGTGTCATCCCTCCTCCTCAACCCTCCCCTAGTCAAGTGTCATCCCTCCTCCTCAACCCTCCCCTAGTCAGGTGTCATCCCTCCTCCTCAACCCTCCCCTAGTCAGGTGTCATCCCTCCTCCTCAACCCTACCCTAGTCAGGTGTCATCCCTCCTCCTCAACCCTCCCCTAGTCAGGTGTCATCCCTCCTCCTCAACCCTCCCCTAGTCAGGTGTCATCCCTCCTCCTCAACCCTCCCCTAGTCAGGTGTCATCCCTCCTCCTCAACCCTCCCCTAGTCAGGTGTCATCCCTCCTCCTCAACCCTCCCCTAGTCAGGTGTCATCCCTCCTCCTCAACCCTACCCTAGTCAGGTGTCATCCCTCCTCCTCAACCCTCCCTAGTCAGGTGTCATCCCTCCTCCTCAACCCTCCCCTAGTCAGGTGTCATCCCTCCTCCTCAACCCTCCCCTAGTCAGGTGTCATCCCTCCTCCTCAACCCTACCCTAGTCAGGTGTCATCCCTCCTCCTCAACCCTCCCCTAGTCAGGTGTCATCCCTCCTCCTCAACCCACCCCTAGTCAGGTGTCATCCCTCCTCCTCAACCCTCCCCTAGTCAGGTGTCATCCCTCCTCCTCAACCCTACCCCTAGTCAGGTGTCATCCCTCCTCCTCAACCCTCCCTAGTCAGGTGTCATCCCTCCTCCTCAACCCTCCCTCCCCTAGTCAGGTGTCATCCCTCCTCCTCAACCCTCCCCTAGTCAGGTGTCATCCCTCCTCCTCAACCCTCCCCTAGTCAGGTGTCATCCCTCCTCCTCAACCCTCCCCTAGTCAGGTGTCATCCCTCCTCCTCAACCCTCCCCTAGTCAGGTGTCATCCCTCCTCCTCAACCCTCCCCTAGTCAGGTGTCATCCCTCCTCCTCAACCCTCCCCTCAGGTGTCATCCCTCCTCCTCAACCCTCCCCTAGTCAGGTGTCATCCCTCCTCCTCAACCCTCCCCTAGTCAGGTGTCATCCCTCCTCCTCAACCCTCCCCTAGTCAGGTGTCATCCCTCCTCCTCAACCCTCCCCTAGTCAGGTGTCATCCCTCCTCCTCAACCCTCCCCTAGTCAGGTGTCATCCCTCCTCCTCAACCCTCCCCTAGTCAGGTGTCATCCCTCCTCCTCAACCCTCCCCTAGTCAGGTGTCATCCCTCCTCCTCAACCCTCCCCTAGTCAGGTGTCATCCCTCCTCCTCAACCCTCCCTAGTCAGGTGTCATCCCTCCTCCTCAACCCTCCCCTAGTCAGGTGTCATCCCTCCTCCTCAACCCTCCCCTAGTCAGGTGTCATCCCTCCTCCTCAACCCTCCCCTAGTCAGGTGTCATCCCTCCTCCTCAACCCTACCCTAGTCAGGTGTCATCCCTCCTCCTCAACCCTCCCCTAGTCAGGTGTCATCCCTCCTCCTCAACCCTCCCCTAGTCAGGTGTCATCCCTCCTCCTCAACCCTCCCCTAGTCAGGTGTCATCCCTCCTCCTCCCTAGTCAGGTGTCATCCCTCCCCTCAACCCCTCCCCTAGTCAGGTGTCATCCCTCCTCCTCAACCCTACCCTAGTCAGGTGTCATCCCTCCTCCTCAACCCTCCCCTAGTCAGGTGTCATCCCTCCTCCTCAACCCTACCCTAGTCAGGTGTCATCCCTCCTCCTCAACCCTCCCTAGTCAGGTGTCATCCCTCCTCCTCAACCCTCCCTAGTCAGGTGTCATCCCTCCTCCTCAACCCTCCCCTAGTCAGGTGTCATCCCTCCTCCTCAACCCTCCCCTAGTCAGGTGTCATCCTCCTCAACCCTCCCCTCAGGTGTCACCCTCAACCCTACCCTAGTCAGGTGTCATCCCTCCTCCTCAACCCTACCCTAGTCAGGTGTCATCCCTCCTCCTCAACCCTCCCCTAGTCAGGTGTCATCCCTCCTCCTCAACCCTACCCTAGTCAGGTGTCATCCCTCCTCCTCAACCCTCCCCTAGTCAGGTGTCATCCCTCCTCCTCAACCCTCCCCTAGTCAGGTGTCATCCCTCCTCCTCAACCCTCCCTAGTCAGGTGTCATCCCTCCTCCTCAACCCTCCCCTAGTCAGGTGTCATCCCTCCTCCTCAACCCTACCCTAGTCAGGTGTCATCCCTCCTCCTCAACCCTCCCCTAGTCAGGTGTCATCCCTCCTCCTCAACCCTCCCCTAGTCAGGTGTCATCCCTCCTCCTCAACCCTCCCCTAGTCAGGTGTCATCCCTCCTCCACAACCCTACCCTAGTCAGGTGTCATCCCTCCTCCTCAACCCTCCCTAGTCAGGTGTCATCCCTCCTCCTCAACCCTCCCCTAGTCAGGTGTCATCCCTCCTCCTCAACCCTCCCTAGTCAGGTGTCATCCCTCCTCCTCAACCCTCCCCTAGTCAGGTGTCATCCCTCCTCCTCAACCCTACCCTAGTCAGGTGTCATCCCTCCTCCTCAACCCTCCCCTAGTCAGGTGTCATCCCTCCTCCTCAACCCTCCCCTAGTCAGGTGTCATCCCTCCTCCTCAACCCTCCCCTAGTCAGGTGTCATCCCTCCTCCTCAACCCTACCCTAGTCAGGTGTCATCCCTCCTCCTCAACCCTACCCTAGTCAGGTGTCATCCCTCCTCCTCAACCCTCCACTAGTCAGGTGTCATCCTTCTCCTCAAGCCTCTCCTAGTCAGGTGTCATCCCTCCTCCTCAACCCTCCCCTAGTCAGGTGTCATCCCTCCTCCTCAACCCTCCCTTAGTCAGGTGTCATCCCTCCTCCTCAACCCTCCCCTAGTCAGGTGTCATCCCTCCTCCACAACCCTACCCTAGTCAGGTGTCATCCCTCCTCCTCAACCCTCCCCTAGTCAGGTGTCATCCCTCCTCCTCAACCCTCCCCTAGTCAGGTGTCATCCCTCCTCCTCAACCCTCCCCTAGTCAGGTGTCATCCCTCCTCCTCAACCCTCCCCTAGTCAGGTGTCATCCCTCCTCCTCAACCCTCCCTAGTCAGGTGTCATCCCTCCTCAACCCTCCCCTAGTCAGGTGTCATCCTTCTCCTCAACCCTCCCCTAGTCAGGTGTCATCCCTCCTCCTCAACCCTCCCCTAGTCAGGTGTCATCCTTCTCCTCAACCCTCCCCTAGTCAGGTGTCATCCCTCCTCCTCAACCCTCCCTTAGTCAGGTGTCATCCCTCCTCCTCAACCCTCCCTTAGTCAGGTGTCATCCCTCCTCCTCAACCCTCCCTTAGTCAGGTGTCATCCCTCCTCCTCAACCCTCCCCTAGTCCAGGGTTTCCCAAACCCGGTCCTGGGTCCCCCCTGGGTGAACGTTTTGGTTTTCGCCTTAGAACTACACAGCTGATTCAAATACCCAACTCATCATCAAGCTTAGATCATTTGAATCAGCTGTGTAGTGCCAGGGCAAAAACCAAAAACATGCACCCAGGGGGGACCCCAGGACCAGGTTTGGGAAAGCCTGAAGCGTCCACCCTGCATTGGTCAGTTATTACCTCTGCTGTAGTCAAGCATGTTATTACTCCAACCTTGTGAAAGTGACAAACTGACGTGTTCATTTTCATCAAAAACAACTTCATATCTGGGACTTCTATTGGAGAAGCAGTTTCTGCCCATCTTCATACTGTACTGTCTTTGCCTCAAAGGCTTACATATCTTGGTTAATAAGATTCTCAATTACACTCACATCACCATGACTACAGTAACAGAACATGATTATACCAGCATTTGTTCTGAAAATACAATGTACCAATGTCAGATAACACATCAGTTTCTTTACCAAAACAGACAGATCGGCAGAGGCGGCACTGGCACAGTACAACTAACTAACAAAAGCTTACTCTACAGTCTTGAGTTCAGCCCGTCCAGATGTAGGTAGCGACTCAGGAGCAGCACAGCGATGGTTGCCAAGGTGCCCAGATAGTAATTTAACCCTCATTGGTGGAGAGGCACACAAGCTGAAGGGCAAATTCGTTTTTTCTAACTGAGCTCTTTCCATTCCCAATACCTCCCCTGTCGTATAACAGATAAATACAGATTTTTAAGAGGGATTTCTGTCATCTGCAAATGCCAGCCATGCTCTTTCATTTCAGTAAGAAGACTGCCTTCTGCCTTTGGGTGTGATTTGGGCTAATTGAGAGAAACAACGATAATGACTTCTATTGGAAACATAATAGAGCAAGTTACACCACTAGAGTCAATAGCAGGAATGGCTGGACTTCAAAACTCTAATCTCATTCGTTTCTCACTGCAGTCTACCACGAAATTGGGGCAGAATTATACAAGTAGGGGGAATATACGATCTGAAAAGGTCATCCTATAGGGAGACCTTCCTCCACTACACAAGAGCGCTCTCTCAGTCAGTTCTTAGGGCCACAGCATGTTTGGATGTTGATGAGCATTCCATGGCCCTGACTTCCAACAGACGCCCTGAGAGTACCACAGGAATGGTTATCACAACAATTAGACTGACAGCTCTTTTCTAAACCAATCTTGATTTATTGTGTTTCCCTAAGATTAATGTCCTGCCTGTACAGTAAAGTTGGCTTTGGTTTGCAGTATAAAATGGGGCAATCTCTCTCCCTCTCTCATAAACACACACACTGCTAGCATGGATTCATTTAGGTGGTCATGTTAAATGATGCATACTAGCACATTCCTCTCCTTCTCTCTGACACACACACACACAGCTTGCTGCTGGAGCGAGACACCTGGCCCATATCCTCGTGCCAGAAAAATGCCACGTCCGGCTGTTCAGTCAGTCTGTGTCCAGTTGCCAGACCAGTGGTCCAGTGTGGCTGGCACCGGTTACCCTGCCCATCTGCCACCAGGCGCTAACTCGCCCCATCGCCTGCTCTACCTGCTCCCACGCAACTTGTCCGGGGAGAGCGGGAAGTGGCGGGAACAATGAGTCACGGCGGTGCCCAATGCCCTGGCACGGCTCCCTGACATGTCAACGTGACGTGATGAAGCCAGCTTCGCCAGCCACGGCCACAGCTTCCTGCCCACCTCACAGGCCTTTTACTGTGGGCCGTGTCCGCTTTGCCCCCGGAGCAGAGAGAGGAGCCAGGAACATGCCAGGGCAGTAAAACGGCCAGTGATCAACTACCAGGGAGCAGAGCTCAGCTGCCATCTTGTTACCTCAGTGGGCAGAACAGGGTTGTGTTCATTAGGCATCAAACGGAACAAAAATGGACTGAAACAGGGATGGACCAGTTGAACCATGTCCAATAGGAAGCACTAGTTCCTATTTTCTGTTGTAAAATGTTTTGATACGGTATCCCCTGATGAATATGACCCTGGTAGGCTTAGTGCAGGGTGGAGAATGGGCTGTATCCATTACCGGCCATTAGTGAACCAAATCAAAACACACCCCTTTATATCGCATATTATCGAGAGCATCCTGACGGGCTGTATCACCGCCTGGTACGGCAACTGTTCCGCCCACAACCGTAAGGCTCTCCAGAGGGTAGTGAGGTCTGCACAACGCATCACCGGGGGCAAACTACCTGCCCCCCAGGACACCTACACCACCTGATGTTACAGGAAGGCCATAAAGATCATCAAGGACAACAACCACCCGAGCCACTGCCTGTTCACCCCGCTATCATCCAGAAGGCGAGGTCAGTACAGGTGCATCAAAGCTGGGACCGAGAGACTGAAAAACAGCTTCTATCTCAAGGCCATCAGACTGTTAAACAGCCACCACTAACATTGAGTGGCTGCTGCCAACACACTGACTCAACTCCAGCCACTTTAATAATGGGAATTGATGGGAAATGATGTAAAATATATCATTAGCCACTTTAAACAATGCTACTTAATATAATGTTTACATACCCTACATTATTCATCTCATATGTATACGTATATACTGTACTCTATATCATCTACTGCATCCTTATGTAATACATGTATCACTAGCCACTAACTATGCCACTTTGTTTACATACTCATCTCATATGTATATACTGTATATGTATATACTCGATACCATCTACTGTATCTTGCCTATGCCGCTCTGTACCATCACTCATTCATATATCTTTATGTACATATTCTTTATCCCCCTACACTTGTGTGTATAAGACAGTAGTTTTGGAATTGTTAGTTCGATTACTTGTTGGTTATTACTGCATTGTCGGAACTAGAAGCACAAGCATTTCGCTACGCTCGCATTAACATCTGCTAACCATGTGTATGTGACAAATAACATTTGATTTGATTTGATATTAAAAGGTGCATTTTTAGGAATACAAATATTTGTTTATCATTTCATATAGCCCAATTTTCAGATTATGTTCATCAGAAATCCAGGCAAACAAGCGTGTGCAGTTATTTTAACCAGGTTTGAGTGGTAGCCTAGTCATTTGGAGGGTCTGGTGCTTGGCTGACCCAGTCCAGCAGTGGGCAGGGTTACCCCAGGGCAGAGGCACTGAGTGGTCATTAACATATGGCCAAGGAGAGGGCAAGGCAGAGTGCAGTCTATCGGTAGTTAATAGCAACTATCCAATATAAACCTCCTCCGCTCCAGAAAGTAAAAACTAGATTGCATCCCAAATGGCACCATATTCCCTATATAGTGCACTACTTTTGATCCAGAGCCCCTGGTCAAAGGTAGTACACTATGTAGGAAATGGGGTGCCATTTGGGACGCGGTCTAGAACACTTTTTACTGGTTGCCAAGGCTTTAAGTGCTGTAGCATTAATTCCTCCATCATAAAAGACACTGGGCTCAAAGCACAGTGGAATAAAATACAAGATTGTACCGTTCTTCTTCTGCCTCTCCACATGAGTCTGGGATTGTGGCGTGCAGGGAGCTGTCTGGTAGTTTTCCCTACACAGCAGAGAGAGAGAGAGTGTGTGTAGCTGTGGACAGGTGTGACAGGTTGACCTCCGTATGCAGCCAAGGAGGAGTGAATGAGTGTAGTCCAGCACTGCCTCTCAAAACATGGTCTGTCTGGAGCACAGCCTGGAGAGACCACTGGTTTCCCAGACTGACGAGACCACTGGTTGCCCAGCCTGGAGAGACCACTGGTTGCCCAGCCTGGAGAGACCACTGGTTTCCCAGCCTGGAGAGACCACTGGTTGCCCAGCCTGGAGAGACCACTGGTTGCCCAGCCTGGAGAGACCACTGGTTGCCCAGCCTGGAGAGACCACTGGTTGCCCAGCCTGGAGAGACCACTGGTTGCCCAGCCTGGAGAGACCACTGGTTTCCCAGCCTGGAGAGACCACTGGTTGCCCAGCCTGGAGAGACCACTGGTTTCCCAGCCTGGAGAGACCACTGGTTGCCCAGCCTGGAGAGACCACTGGTTGCCCAGCCTGGAGAGACCACTGGTTGCCCAGCCTGGAGAGACCACTGGTTGCCCAGCCTGGAGAGACCACTGGTTGCCCAGCCTGGAGAGACCACTGGTTGCCCAGCCTGGAGAGACCACTGGTTGCCCAGCCTGGAGAGACCACTGGTTGCCCAGCCTGGAGAGACCACTGGTAGACCACTGCCCAGCCTGGAGAGACCACTGGTTGCCCCCACCCTGGAGCCTGGAGACCACTGTTTTCCCAGCCTGGAGAGACCACTGGTTGCCCAGCCTGGAGAGACCACTGGTTGCCCAGCCCCAGCCTGGAGAGACCACTGGTTGCCCAGCCTGGAGAGACCACTGGTTGCCCAGCCTGGAGAGACCACTGGTTGCCCAGCCTGGAGAGACCACTGGTTGCCCAGCCTGGAGAGACCACTGGTTGCCCAGCCTGGAGAGACCACTGGAAAGACACTGATAATAGAGACTGGCAAGAGGGCAGCAGGACCAGGAGAGAGGGACGGGTGGAGAGAGAGAGAGAACAGGGGATATTCACTTTAGTATATTATCTACTTCACTTGCTTTGGCAATGTTGACATATGTTTCCCATGCCAATAAAGCCCCTTGAATTGAATTGAGAGGAGAGAGAAGGGCCAGGAGTGAGAGATGGGAAGAGAGAGGGGGAGTGAGGAATGAGTAGAGATAGAGAGAGGGGGAGTGAGGAATGAGTAGAGATAGAGAGAGGGGGAGTGAGGAATGGGTAGAGATAGAGAGAGGGGTATAGAGAGGAGAGGGGGATGAGGGCTAGTGAGAGAGTATAGCCAGAGATAATAAGGGGGAGTAGCTTAATTTTCACCCTACATATGACTGATCTAGGACACAGCCTCTCAAGGCAGAGAGCTGAGGCAGAGAGAGAAGAGATGGGAGGGGAGAGGCAGAGAGGGGGAGGGGAGAGGCAGAGAGGGGAGGGGAGAGAGAAGAGAGGGAAGGCAGAGAGTTGCCAAGCCAGGACCTCTCTGCCTGGGTTGATGTCTCTGTCTCTGCCAGAGAACACTGAGTACTAACAGACACACAGCAGAGGGAGGAGACCGGGTCCAAGACGTCCAGCCACCTTTTGAAAGATGCACTGTGTCCGCCGGGTCTCGTCGGACATCCTTTTGTTTAAACAAGACGTCTCAGTCAGTCAGATGTTATTCCAGACATTCCAGATTATTGGCCCGCAGTAATCGAACAGCTGAATTCACTTAGGCCCAGAGGAGGCACAGCCAGGCCAATTAGACTGTGGATTAAGAGTGATTGCCTTCTGTGTCCTGGGGTGGCGTGGACTGGCGCTGGCTGCCATCTTGAGAATCGCTTTCATTAGGTTATATTATCATGGTGGCTGCTGGCTGTTCTAAGATAAGCTAACACGCACGTGCAAACGCTAAGCACCACCGGCTTTAAAAAAAATAATGGACCCTCCCTATAATGTATTTTACCTGGAGTCTGGAGTGGGGGCGGATTTTAAGATTTTAACAACGCAATGCATGTGGGTGATGGGTAGTTTGTAGTTTGGGCTGGGAAGGGGCAGCGTGAGAGAACCCTTTTTCCAGACCAGACCAGTCAGGGTGGGGTGTTTTTATCAGGCAGTGCGCGCAGGGAGCCTAAGCAGCTGGATTTCATTAATTGAGTGCTGGCAGCACCGTCTCTCTCTCCATCTCCCTCTTTTACAGCAGTGGTGACTCACACACTGGGATTCATCCTTCTCTCCCGCTCCCGCCGATATCATCTTCCAACCATAACTACAAATAATTATTCACTCAAATCCATTACCAGAGGTCAACCAAGTTCCCCCAATCGGCTTCTAAAGTCCAATTACTGGGCGCCAAGGAAGGCTCCTTCTCTCTCTCCCTCTCCATATGTAGATCATCATCCACAGGCCCATAGGCAGCAGGCAGGCGAGAACATGACACACAGCAAACACAGGTCTGTGTGTGAAAGAGGAAGAGAACATTAGAGTGTGGGTGAGAATGAGTTTTCCTCAGGTGCTTTAATAAAGGGGGAGACTCACACTAGCTGACCACCTGAGAGGACCTGTCATACTATGTACCACCATGATCTGCCTACCACCATGATCTGCCTACTAGGTTCTATAGAATGACTAGACCCCACTACCACCATGATCTGCCTACTAGGTTCAGTAGAATGACTAGACCCCACTCTACTGCCATGATCTGCCTACTAGGTTCAGTAGAATGACTAGACCCCACTCTACCACCATGATCTGCCTACTAGGTTCAGTAGAATGACTAGACCCCACTACCACCATGATCTCCCTACTAGGTTCAGTAGAATGACTAGACCCCACTCTACTGCCATGATCTGCCTACTAGGTTCTATAGAATGACTAGACCCCACTACCACTATGATCTGCCTACTAGGTTCTATAGAATGACTAGACCCCACTACCACTATGATCTGCCTACTAGGTTTAATAGAATGACTAGACCCCACTTCCACCATGATCTGCCTACTAGGTTCTGTAGAATGACTAGACCCCACTGAAACTGGTAGTGAGACGCAATAAAAACTAGCCAATCAGTGCCTTATCGTCCGTATGAAGACACCCTATAGATAGATTATCCCTACGTTCCATCCTACACCCCTTATAATATCACATGTCCCCCAGCCACTAGGGTTCTACTGCTAGAGCAGAGAGAGAGATGCTATGGTGTTATGAGAGGGCTGCTTAGAGGGTGAGCACACAAACAACAAAAAGCACAAATCTCACCTCCCCCCATCCTCTCTGCTCTCTCCAGTCCACTCCATCCCTACTAGTGACTGTGGGTGCTTAGATCGTTTTGCAGCAGTCTTGAAACTGAGCCGTGAGCCTGAATGAAATGCTTCACACACACTCAATTGTCACGTGAGAGACACGGCAGAGCAGCCAGGCGAGTCGGTGCGACCCGGGCGGGAGGAGTGTGTGTGAGGGAGGTATGTGTGTGTGGAGGGTTTGTGTGTATGAAAGAGGGAGGTGGGGATGGTGTGTGTGTATGTGTGTGTGAGCAGGGGGGACTGTGGGGAGACGAAGAGAGCCAACACAGCAGGGAGGGAGCGGATTTGTGGATCGGCAGACCATGACCAGCGGCCACACTACACACACACACACAGAGAAAGAGCCCAGCGTTAGCGTGGTGGGAGGGCCCAGGTGACATTTCATTCAGTGTCACGCATCCCACTCTCTCTGATCAGAGCAGACAACATGCCCAAAAACAACACCAGCAGAACCCACAACAAAACCACCACCACCTAGGGGTTATTCTCAATCCTTACCACTGAAGCACTACAGATTTCCAGAGAGAAATGGAAAGGTAATTTAGGATTGAGCCGACATATGTAGCGTTTACCGTCTCCACCAACTTGGGAACATTACCTTTCAATTTCAAATTGGGCCTTAGTGATGAATTTCCCCCGATACAGATTGATTAGAGCCCTAGGTCTCTGTCTGGTGCTACACACGTCGAGTTACCACGACGCCATGGTTCTGTACACCAGCAACACCAGCAACAGACTGCATTTCTAACAATAAGACTTGGTTGTCTTTATTTATAGAAACAATACTCATAGGAATGTGACTGTCATGTCGCTACGACAACACTCTATACTACTAACCATTCATAATGAGTACGTTGTCATGTAATTAGTCATCATTTGCAGATGTTGTCAAGTGGAGCTGGGTTTGGACTGCAATTAAACACAATTTCAAATAAAGAGACGCTTGTGTGTTGGGTGAAAATGTGGGGATGGACCACCGCTCTGATGGACACACAAAGCATCAATCGAAGTCTTGAGAAATGGAAAATCCCCCTACGACTCCATCAAAGACCGTGTCCATGTCCTGTGCTTACATTAAAGAAATGTCTCTAAATGGTAAACACATGTGGGCTGGTCTGTGTTTGGGAGAAAATGGCTGAACATTGAACATGATACGACAGCATTTGAGTTCATCTTTCCACTGAGAAACCGCATCAGGGTGTTTACACTGAAGCCTAGTGTACGCTGTGTGTGTGTGTGTGTCCAGAGATGAAGCTAGGACTGACTGTTCCCTAGAGCAGTACAGTGTGTGTGTGTGTGTGTGAGAGAGAGACAGCGTGATGAAGGGGAAGGGTGTTACTCAAGCCTAATGAATCCATCTGCATTCAGGGGGCAGTCTTCCTCCAGGCGCAGACAGGAGGAAACGACCGCCAACCTGCGAGCAGAGAGATTCTGGAGGCTGGGGCTCACTTCTCCGGAACAGACAGATGTAAACGATCAAGGAAAGATGGAAGTGGATGGAATACTCGGGGGGGACTGGGACGGATTTGACTAAGAATCTAGGGATTCTTTCCTAACAACAAACATAGGTTTGTGGCTTTGGACTGCAGCATAGAAGCAGTTTTCTCCCCACTATGTACAGACTGTCCTTTACAAACTTTACACTGGCGCTGTACAATGAGGGAAATTCCCACTATTTTTTAAATGTATTTTATTTATTTACAGAGGTTGATGCCTACTGCGCCCTGTGCTGGTGTAATGGACGCTTTATGATAATACTACTGTCTCTTTGATCATTCCTTTGCCCAGCGGTAGGTAGGTAGCCTAGTACCTGCTTGAAGCCAGGCTCTGACTGGCATGGAGGATGGATGTGAAGGATTACCATAGTGTCCTCAGAGCTCCAGGGAAGAAGGATCTGGTGTCCTAGCAGCCTCTCTGTGACCTGTCACCCAGCACATCCTGAGGGGAGGAGCGGTGGAGGGGTGGAGGCTGGCTCTCAGGCCAGTCATTATGAAAATGGTTTAGATGAGTTTAGATGTAAAGTTAGGGGGACATCTGGTGGTCAAGAGGCATTATTGCAAAAATTTGGTAATTTTGTCTGGATTAAATGTAAAACTTTACCAGGACAACGGGAATGATATGACGCTTGTATTAAAAGTTCTCAAGCTTCCTTGGTTCAGTAGCTACGTCCCCACACAAAGCTTCCTAGCCCTGGTTCAGTACCTACGTCCCCACACAACGCTTCCTAGCCCTGGTTCAGTAGCTACGTTCCCACACAAAGCTTCCTAGCCCTGGTTCAGCAGCTACATTCCCACACAAAGCTTCCTAGCCCTGGTTCAGCAGCTACGTTCCCACGCAAAGCTTCCTAGCCCTGGTTCAGCAGCTACGTTCCCACACAAAGCTTCCTAGCCCTGGTTCAGTAGCTACGTCCCCACACAAAGCTTCCTAGCCCTGGTTCAGTAGCTACGTCCCCACACAAAGCTTCCTAGCCCTGGTTCAGCAGCTACGTTCCCACACAAAGCTTCCTAGCCCTGGTTCAGTAGCTATGTTCCCACACAAAGCTTCCTAGCCCTGGTTCAGTAGCTATGTTCCCACACAAAGCTTCCTAGCCCTGGATCAGTAGCTACGTCCCCACACAAAGCTTCCTAGCCCTGGTTCAGTAGCTATGTTCCCACACAAAGCTTCCTAGCCCTGGTTCAGCAGCTACGTCCCCACACAAACATTTCAGCAACAGAAAACACCGACAATTATATAATTGATTTCATAATTTATTCAACTCATTGATTATGATCAAATCTATAAAACTGCATCCATTGATACTCTTCAAGTATAAACCAATAAACAGCAATGTCAAGTCACTTGTATGAGTAAGTAGGTCAGTGTTTCAATTTGAAGGCAGTGTGTTGTGTGTGGGATTGGGAGGGGGACCAAGACCTAGAATTCCTTCCCTTCTCTCATCAACAATCAATCGTCCTTACAGAGCAGTGAGACAAGGCGAGAAGAGTAATCAATATTACAGTATATGGATAATGCTGTTGGTATTAGATCTCCACTTCAGCTAGGTCACTGTGAGGAGGAGGATGATGAAGAAGAGGTGAAGGCCTTCAGTAACAGATCAGCCGCCAGGCCCGGTGATATAGCTCCCCTGGTGACCCTGTCCTCTAGCTGGGGTAGCTCCCCCCTGACGGCAGGGTGTTCCTGGAAGTGCCTCAGGACATTCTCCTGGATCAGGCTCCACATCCACACCTTGTGCTGGGCCCTACGTCTGTCCTGGAAGTCCCCGCTGGACAGGGTGGCTGAGCGGAAGGCCTCCATCTTACCCCACAGCTCTGCTACACCCTCGCCTGTCTGGGATGACACATGCACTACCTGGTGGGGGGGAGAACCACCCACACACACACACACACACATGGTTAAGGACCAGTGAGCACACATACTATGTTCTACTATCCTTGTGGGGACCTAAAATGTATTTCAATGGAAAATCCTAATTTTCCCTAACCTTAACCCCTAAGCTTAAAATAGCCTTTGTCCAAGTGGGAATGTGGGAAATGGCCCCACAAGGGATATTTTTTCTTGTTTAACTATCAATGTGTGAACTTTGGGGATTTTCAGTACCCACAAGGATAGTAATACAAGCCCCCCCACACACACACATATACACACAGTGCATACTGACATACATATACTCTCACATACGGTACTTGTCAGAAGTTTGGACACACCTACTACTCATTCAATGGTTTTTCTTTAGTTGTACTATTTTATACATAGAATAATAGTGAAGACATCAAAACTATGAAATAACACATGAGATCATGTAGTAACCAAAAAAGTTTTAAACAAATCAAAATATATTTTAGATTATTCTAAGTAGCCACCCTTTGTGTTGATGACAGCGTTGTACTCTTGGCATTCTCTCAACGAGCTTCACCTGGAACGCTTTTCCAACAGTCTTGAAGTGGTTCCCACATATGCTGAGCACTTGTTGGCTGTTTTTCCTTCACTCTGCAGTCCAACTCATCCCAAACCATCTCAATTGGGTTGAGGTCAGGTGATTGTGGAGGCCAGATCATCTGATGCAGCACTCCATCACTCATCTTCTTGGTCAAAAAGCTCTTACATAGATAGGAGGTGTGTTTTGGGTCATTGTCCTGTTGAAAAACAAATGATAGTCCCACTAAGCGCAAACAGGATGGGTTGGCGTATCGCTGCAGAATGCTGTGGTTGCCATGCTGGTTAAGTGTACCTTGAATTCTAAATAAATCAGTGTCATCAGCAAAGCACCCCATCACACCTCCTCCTCCATGCTTCATGGTGGGAACCACACATGTGGAGATCATCCATTCAACTACTCTGCGTCTCACAAAGACACAGCGGTTAGAACCAAACATCTCAAATTTGTACTCATCAGACCAAAGGACAGATTTCCACCGGTCTAATGTCCATTGCTCATGTTTCTTGGCCCAAGCAAGTCTCTTCTTATTATTGGTGTCCTTTAGTAGTGGTTTCTTTGCAACAATTCGACCTTGAAGTCCTGAACAGTTGATGTTGAGATGTCTTACTTGAAATATGTGAAGCATTTATTTGGGCTGCAATCTGAGGTGCAGTTAACTTTAATGAACTAATCCTCTGCAGCAGAGGTAACTCTGGGTCTTCCTTTCCTGTTGTCCTCATGAGAGCCAGTTTCATCATAGCCCCTGATGGTTTTAGCGACAGCACTTGAAGAAACTTTCCAAGTTCTAGACATTTTCCGGATTGACTGACCTTCATGTCCTGAAGTAATGATGGAATGTCATTTCTCTTTCCTTATCTAAGCTGTTCTTGCCATAATATGGACTTGGTCTTTACCAAACAGGGTTATCTTCTGTATACCCCCTACCTTGTCACAATACAACTGATTGGCTCAAACGCATTAAGAAGGAAAGAAATCCCACAAATGAACTTTTAACAAGGCACACATGTAAATTGAAATGCATTCCAGGCGACTACCTCGTGAAGCTGGTTGAGAGAATGCCAAGCGTTTGCAATGCTGTCATCAAGGCAAAGGGCGGCTACTTTGAAGAATCTCAAATCTAAAATATATTTTGATTTGTTTAACACTTTTTTGGTTAATACATTATTCAATGCGTGTTATTTCACAGTTTTGATGTCTCCACTATTATTCTACAATGTAGAAAATAGTACAAATAAAGAAAAACACTGGAATGAGTAGGTGTATCCAAACTTTTGATTGGTACTGTATATGAACGCACACGTGTGGACCGCCATGTAGTTGGCAATCAATCCCCATGCAGGCACAGTGACACACCACAGATATCACACACCCAGTGGGGTGTCTGTATTCCCCATATCCACCTCAGGCCTGTTCAGACAACACAAATTCTTATTTTCAATGATGGCCTAGGAACAGTGGGTTAACTGCCTGGTCAGGGGCAGAACAACAGATTTGTACCTTGATTTAAGGGCTAAACAACTCATTATTGACCAGTGCTTGAATGAGAGTGACGGCACTACAAAAAGGGAACTGTGTGAAGTCATATCTCAATGGTGCAACACACTATCAAGCTGTATTCTATCTAGTCATTTATAAGTTGGTCTGTTCACAATTTAAGTGTGCCAATAGAAATGTGTTTCTGACATGGGGAAATACTGTAGAAATGTCTTACAAAGCTACAGTCAAAATGATTAATCCGCTAGAAGGGAGCCTTCCAAAGTCCCCTCCCCTGAACCTAATATTGAGAGGCAGAGGAACCATGTGGAGACCCATTAAAATCACTGTGGTGGATATCTCCTGTCCTGAAGTCAGTGTTGCTGCCTCTGGTACTAGTGGAAAGAGGAACAGGGCCAGAGAGCGAGAGAGACAAATGGAGACAGCAAAACAGAGAGAGATGAGATAGATGGAGATGAAGAGAGAGAGGGGTGGAGAGAAATAGAGACAGAAAAACAGAGAGAATGCAAGAAAGAGAGATGGAGATGAAGAGAGAGCGAGACAGGTCTGGGAGTCTTTCATCTGAGTGGGTGGGCTGCTAATCAGGAAAATACATGACACAGCAGCTCTCTATTCAGAGTGGGGAGGAAGAGGGGGATGGAGGGAGGGAGGGAGGGAGGGAGGGAGGGAGAAGGGTGGGTGGGTGGCGGTAGGGGACTTTGGCAGGGTGCCAGGTGAGCAGATGCTGCATTGGGCCGCGCGCGGTCGGTCTGAGACAAAGAGACAACGCTCGGCCCAGGGCGGGGAGACATGCAGAGAGCACCCCCTCCCCACCCCGGGAACACTGCGACAGACTAGAGTGCCCTGATGATGACATCACATTATCCCCCTCCCCCAGGTCAGCTGACCTTGTTGTGCAGTGGGACGGCCTGCCGGCTCTGGTGATGTGCGCGTGTGGAGAGTTGAGGACGGCAAAAAAGGATTTTCAGGGGAAATGTAACACAGCTCTCCAATAGAGGATATGAAGAAGAATATCAGGTTCCAACCCGCAGTTACCTGGAGTTTGAGGCAATATGATCTTTTTCATATTTTGCTATTTTTTTGTCACATGTTTTATTTTATTTTTACCTTTATTTAACTAGGCAAGTCAGTTAAGAACAAATTCTTATTTTCAATGACGGCCTAGGAACAGTGGGTTAACTGCCTGTTCAGGCATGCATTTATTTCTCATTTTCTGTTTTTACTTCTTAATTCTGTGCATATGAAAGTATGAGCACAAACTCCCATAACCCAACACTAACCACGTTCCAGGTCTTTGGACTTTTTCCTGAGCAGCTATTTGAAGCACATTTATATATAGGTTTAACCCCTTCGCACTACCACTCAGACAAAAACATTCAACCCAATACAACCCACCTTAGGGTTCCAGGACTTTGATTTCTTCCTGAGCAGTTTCAGAGCGCTGGTATACTCTGCCTGGATTCTCCTGGCTGGTACTAACAGGTCTCCGTCTGCTTTAGTGACCACCACCAGATCTGCCTTCTCGATGATGCCTCGCTTAATGCCCTGGCAATGGAGAACACACACAGATTCAGTACTGTGCCCTGAACTTTACAAAATGTCCCTAGACGGCTACCACCCGGTTACTCAACCCTGCACCTTAGAGGCTGCTTGCACTATGTACATAGTCATGGAACACTGGCCACTTTAATAATGTTTGCATACCGTTTTACTCAGCCTCACAAGTCCTCAACTAGCAGCTTCATTAAATAGTACCCGCAAAACACCAGTCTCAACATCAACAGTGAAGAGGCAACTCCAGGATGCTGGCCTTCTAGGCAGAGTTGCAAAGAAAAAGCCATATCTCAGACTGGCCAATAAAAAGAAAGATTAAGATGGGCAAAAGAACATAGACACTGGACAGAATAACTCTGCCTAGAAGGCCAGCAGCCCGGAGTCGCCTCTTCACTGTTGACGTTAAGACTGGTGTTTTGTGGGTACTATTTAATTAAGCTGCCAGTTGAGGACTTGTGAGGTGTCTGTTTCTCAAACTAGACACGAATGTACTTGTCCTCTTGCTCAGTGCACCGGGGCCTCCCACTCTTTCTATTCTGGTTAGAGCCAGTTTGCACTGTTCTGTGAAGGGAGTAGTACACAGCTTTGTACGAGATCTTCAGTTTCTTGGCCATTTCTCGCATGGAATAGCCTTCATTTGTCAGAACAAATAGACTGACGAGTTTCAGATGAAAGTTGTTTCTGGCCATTTTGAGCCTGTAATCAAACCCCTCCAGATACTCAACTAGTACTTCTTTAATCAAAACAACAGTTTTCAGCTGTGCTAACGTAATTGCAAAATGATTTTCTAATGATCAATTAGCCTTTTAAAATGATAAACTTGGAATAGCTAACACAATGTGCCATTGGAACGAGTGATGGTTGCTGATAATGGGCCCCTGTATGCCTATGTAGATATTCCATTAAAAATCTGCCATTTCCAGCTACAATAGTGCTAAAATAATGTATATGTTGAAAGATAATGCTAAAATAATTCCACTCTGAAACCTTATAACTGTATGAAATTGATTAGAATCATAAAATTATAATCTGATGATGTGTAGTTTATTCGGAATTAGGTTAAACAATGTATCTGTATAGTGGAAAAACACAGACTGTCTGAGCAAGGCGTAGCGTAGGATTTGAACTTGTATGTGGGTGCCTAAGAAAATACCGAAGAACAGTTAAACTGGGTTTGAACTAACCTGGCTAGGCCTCTGAGGAACCTATGAGAGCATAGGGAGTACTTCTCAAGGTTTCCCTAATCTCAGGGGAATGGAACTGTCGGCTGGATAGTGATACACAGTGGTGAGAACTATAGAGATAAAACTCACCTACTGTTTTTTGTGGTTTTTTTTTACCTAGGCAAGTCAGTTAAGAACAAATTCTTATTTTCAATGACGGCCTTGGAACAGTGGGTTAACTGCCTGTTCAGGGGCAGAATGACAGATTTTGTACCTTGTCAGCTCTGGGATTTGAACTTGCAACCTTTCGGTAACCACTAAGCTACCCTGCCGCCCCACTAGGCTACCCTGCCGTTTGTGTAGAAGTATGTGGGTAGGATACCTACTGTTTGTGTGGAAGTATGTGCGCAGCTATAAAATGGATGTCTTTGTATAATGGACTTCAGAACGTTCTCTGAATAAACTGTACTATCTTTTTGCATAAGAGTCTTTGACTAATTATTATTAAACCCATGGTCTTACAGATCTCGGGGATTGGTCAGAGCTATTGATTGTCAGTTATTATCATTGGAATTGAAAATTCTCGTGACAAATAGTCATTTACAACATAAACAATGTCTATCTACACTGTATTTCAGATCAATTTTATGTTATTTTAAGACAAAAAAAAAGAAGCTTTTCTTTCAAAAACAAGGACATTTCTAAGTAACCCCAAACTTTTGAACGGTAGTGTATATGAGATTCTTCAACGTAGGCACCCTTTGCATTGATGACAGCTCTGCACACTCTTGACATTCTCTCAACCAGCTTCATGAAGTAGTCACCTGGAATGCATTTCAATTAACAGGTGTGCCTTGTTAAAAGTTAATGTGGAATTTCTTTCCTTCTTAATGCGTTTGAGCCAATCCGTTGTGTTGTGACAAGGTAGGGGGGCATACAGAAGATGGTCTTAACCAAGTCCATATTATGGCAAGAACAGCTCAAATAAGCAAAGAGAAACAACAGTCCATCATTACCTTAAGACATGAAGGTCAGTCAATCTGGAAACTTTCAAGAACGTTAAACGTTTCCCCAAATTCAGTCGCAAAAACCATCAAGAGCTATGATGAAACTGGCTCTCATGAGGACCGCCACAGGAAAGAAAGACCCAGAATTACCTCTGCTGCAGAAGATAAGTTCATAAATTGCAGCCCAAATAAATGCTTCACAGAGTTCAAGTAACAGACACATCTCAACATCAACTTCATTGTTGAATTGCTGCAAAGAAACCACTACTAAAGGAAACCAATAAGAAGAAGAGACTTGCTTGAAAGACAGTAACACGAGCAATGGACAATAGACCGGTGGAAATCTGTCTTTGGTCTGATGAATTCAAATTTGAGATTTATGGTTCCAACCGCCATGTCTTTGTGAGACGCAGAGCAGGTGAAGGGATGATTTCCACATGTGTAGTTCCCACCGTGAAGCATGGAGAAGGTGGTGTGATGATGCTTTGCTGGTGACGCGGAGCGATTTATTTAGAATTCAAGGCACACTTAACCAGCATGGCTACCACAGCATTCTGCAGCGATACGCCATCCCACCTGGTTTGTGCAACAGGACAATGACCCAAACACACCACCTATCTGTGTACGGGCTATTTGACCAAGACGTAGAGTGATGGAGTGCTGCATCAGATGACCTGGCCTCCACAATCACATGACTTCAACCCAGTTGAGATGGTTTGGGATGAGTTGCACCGCAGAGTGAAGGAAAAGCAGCCAACAAGTGCTCAGCATATGTGGGAACTCTTTCAAGACTGTTGGAAAATCATTCCAGGTGAAGCTCGTTGAGAGAATGCCAAATGTGCAAAACTGTCATCAAGGCAAAGGGTGGCTACTTTGTAGAATCTCAAATATATTTAGATTTCTTTAACACTTTGTTGGTTACTACATGATTCCATGTGTTATATCATTTGTTTTGATGTCTTCACTATTATTCTACAATGTAGAAAATAGTACAAATAAAGGGAAAAAAAACATTTAAAAATGTAATGAGTAAGTGTGTCCACAGAAATGACTAAATATGTGTATGTGACCAACATGATGTGCTTTGAATCAACTTTATTGATCTCCAGAGGAGAAATTGGATGTAAATCTTATGTCTATACGTCTAAGCTGATTGATGGACTGTGATCCTGTTTGAATACTTAAGTGCATCCTGAGACAGGATAAGTGAAGACAACAAGGTGGAAAGAAACCATTTTGTTTCTTTTCCAAATATGAAAGGAGTGAGGAATCAGGGATGTACTATAAAGCCAGTTGAACTAATCTCATGAGACATTTATATACATCAAGAATCAATGGATATAATTTTCCTTTAAATGATCAAAAATGTCTGTAAATATCAGAAGATATTCAATGTCACAAGATATTCACAGGTTCTTTAATGGCATTGTAACAGGGGGGTGTGATGGTGATGGAGGTCTGACCTGTAGTTCATCGCCCCCTGCTGGTGGGATCAGCAACACAAACATGTCCACCATGTCAGCCACCGCAAACTCTGACTGGCCTACGCCTGAGGACACAACACACAATGAAACCAAGTATTTATGAAACGCTAGATACCTTAGGAATTTTATTAATAAGCTATGTTATATAATTTCATCATTTTATCCTTCATGCCATTTAGACTTTATAAACCACGTAATGTGGAAGATGCAAAGCATGAATCACAACGAGATTAAATCTGGTTCAATAAAACGGTACAGGTGGCCTATCCCAGGTGAAGATTTGTCCCTTTTGAGGCTTTTAAAAACAGTCGACTCAACCATCGTGTTCCTCACCTACAGTTTCTACCAGAACGATGTCGTAGCCACCCCCCTCACACAGTACTATGGCCTCATTGGTGGTCCGGGTGACTCCTCCCAGTGTTCCAGAGGTGGGGGAGGGTCTGATGAAAGCACTCATGTCTCTGGAGAGCTCAGTCATACGAGTCTTGTCACCCATCAGAGACCCTGGGGAGAGGGGGAGGATTTATGCGTAACACCAACATAAAGTGTAAGTGGTAGTATATCAGTATAGCTATCAATATTTAATAATAATCCTTTGCCTAGCTTGAAGAAGATATATGTGAGGAACACAGGAGGCTGTTGAGGGGAGGACGGCTCGTAATACATGTCCAGAACAGAGCAAATGGAACGGCATCAAACACCTGGAAACCATGTATTTGATACCCTTCCACTGATTCCGCTCCAGTCATTAACACGAGCCCGTCCTCCCCAATTAAGGTGCCACCAACCTCCTGTGGTGAGGAAATGATGTTCAACAACATTGAACAAGGAGGAATGGTTATGTCAATGTTCACAAAATCCCACTTGTTACGGTGCAAGAGTCTGTCTGGCATGACGAGGCATTCTAACAGACCCATTTAAATCAATACATATACCCCACAACACTGATGAAATACCACGCACAAACACAGCAATAAAACACTCCTTCCGTGGCCTCCAACTGCTTTTAAACGCTAGTAAAACCAAATACATGCTTTTCAACCGTTCGCTGCCTGCACCCGCACACCCGACTAGCATCACCATCCTGGATGGTTCCGACCTTGAATATGTGGACATCTATAAGTACCTAGGTGTCTGGCTAGACTGTAAACTCTTCTTCCAGACTCATATCAAACATCTCCAATCTAAAATCAAATCTGGAGTCGGCTTTCTATTCCGCAACAAAGCCTCCTTCACTCACGCCGCCAAACTTACCCTAGTAAAACTGACTATCCTACCGATCCTCGACTTCGGCGATGTCATCTACAAAATAGCTTCCAATACTCTACTCAGCAAACTGGATGCAGTTTATCACAGTGCCATCCGTTTTGTTACTAAAGCACCTTATACCACCCACCACTGCGACCTGTATGCTCTAGTCGGCTGGTCCTCGCTACATATTCGTCGCCAGAACCACTGGCTCCAGGTCATCTACAAGTCCATGCTAGGTAAAGCTCCACCTTATCTCAGTTCACTGGTCACGATGGCAACACCCACCCGTAGCACGCGCTCCAGTAGGTGTACTATATGCTACTATATGCCATTTAGCAGACGCTTTTATCCAAAGCGACTTACAGTCATGTGTGCATACATTCTACGTATGGGTGGTCCCGGGAATCGAACCCACTACCCTGGCGTTACAAGCGCCATGCTCTACCAACTGATCATCCCTAAAGCCAACACCTCATTTAGCCGCCCTTCCTTCCAGTTCTTTGCTGCCTGTGACTGGAACGAATTGCAAAAAAAAGAAAAACGCTGAAGTTGGAGACTTTTACTCCATGTGTAACTCTGTGTTGTTGTCTGTTCACACTGCTATGCTTTATCTTGGCCAGGTCACAGTTGTAAATGAGAACTTGTTCTCAACTAGCCTACCTGGTTAAATAAAGGTGAAATAAAAACATAAAAAAAAAAAAAATGTAGAATGATGTGGAAACATACCTCCTGTAGTGCATGATGAGGGGTCAACAGCCAGAACAGAGACTTTATGTCCTTGCCCTGTGAGCATCTTCCCCACCACTTCAATGAAGGTGGACTTCCCAGCTCCGGGTGGGCCAGACAGACCTACAGACAGACGTCACCTCACAGAGGACAAACATGCACGTGCACCAAGCCCACACTCTTCCCCATATGGTATTTTAGACTTCGCTACCTCAAGTGTAGGAGTACAAAAATCTTCAATAAAAAGCCCACATTGCAGCCACCCATTCAAGCGTTCCAACTCTTAAGGACTCTGCAAGCCACTAGTTCAAATGTTCACATATTATTGGGTCTGCGTGCATTCTATGTACTGGGCATAGACACAACAATGTTGAACATAACAATCCACATACTAACCCACTCTGAAGGCCAGGGGTTTCCCTCTGTTCTGTTTCTCCTGCTCCTTCCTGTGGGCCAGTACTCTCTGTAGCAGGACCTGGGCCAGCTCTTTCTTTCTGGGATGCTGGGTCTCCACCAGGGTAATGGACTCAGCCAGACAGGCCCGCTGACCTGAGATCAGTCCTTCATACAGCTTATTCAACAGCCTCTGCTCTGGTAGACTCAGCTCTTTGATGTGGCTGAGGGTGGATTCCACACACATACCACGGATGTGTTGGGAGTTAAGCCCAGGGAATGAGGGGGTACAAGGGGTACGAGTGCAGGATGGTGGGTGTAGCTGGCGGAGGAGCCATCGGCCCCATGTTGGGGTGACAGTTCGCAAGGGGGAGGACAAGCCGTGGAGAAGCGGAAAGAGTACTGAGGGTCCCATGATTGCCTGGCACTGGTCCCTTCTCTAGGGGAGAGAGTCTGATAATGATGTAACGTTAGACAACAGGCATTCAGTAGAGGATTGTGACACATTTCAGTTCATTCAACAAGACAGAACCAAAACAAAGCTGATGCTGATTACTCTATGACACTCACTTTGGGCTATTTAGACTGTTTGAGGTTGTGGCATTCAGGAGCAAATTCTGCCAGTAGAAACGAATGGACATATGCATACATACAGTACATACACCGGTACCTGACTGACAAGTAGCCTATAGCTGAACAGTTACAAAACGTGTACATACAATGGAGAACTCACCTTGATAGCTAGCTATTTGAACATAAATCTGCTTCGTTCAGCTTTGCTGTTGTCCTCTAATATTGCTCCATACACTTTCATAACTGAGTATTAATTTTTGGAATAAAGAAAATAAGGATAATTCTGTCATTAGATACTCCAAAGCAATCACACGTTGACCTACCAGTGTTTTGGTCTTCACTAGCTACCACAGTCACAAAGTCAGAAACTCTGCCCATTTCTATCTTCTTAAAATGTGATATTAAACCTAACATTGACCCTAACTTTAACCACACTGATAACCTTATGCCTAGACATAACCTTAAAGTAAGACCAAAAAGCAAATTTTTATTTTCATAAATCTTTTGACTTCGTGGCTGTGCTATCTAGTGAAACCCAGTGGGTATTGTTTTTTTTGCTTCGTTCACTTCCTACTTCCTGTGACGTTGAACACCGCCCCTTTCTAGAAAAGTAGTACTAATCAAGGCCACACGGTGGTAGCAGTTAGTCGTGGTTGAGCTCTTGTCTTCACAATTCACTCAATTTGAAATTCAAGGGAATCATTTTAGAAGGTATTTATCTAGGGATGGATAACTCTGGCACAATTTTGCATATGTATTTTGCAAGATTTTTCCATTTTCAGCCATTGTGGCCATACAATTTCATGTTAGTGTCTTGAGTTGTAATATTTTTGTGGGTCCTTCTACAGTTCATGTCCTATTTCACACAGGTACACATGTATTAAAATCAAATAAAATCTAAGTTTATTTGTCATGCGCGCCGAATAAAACCTTACAGTGAAATGCTTACTTACAAGCTCTAACCAATAGCGCAAAAAAGGTGTTAAGTGAACAATAGGTAAGTAAAGAAATAAAACAACAGTAAAAAAAAACAGGCTATATACAGTAGCGAGGCTATAAAAGTAGCAACGCTACATACAGACACTGGTTACTCAGGCTGATTGAGGTAGTATGTACATGTAGATATGGTTAAAGTGACTATGCATATATGATGAACAGAGAGTGGCAGTAGCGTAAAAGAGGGTGTGGTGGGTGGTGGTTGTCACGTTCTGACCTTAGTTCCTTTTTTATTTGTTTGTGTTAAGTTAGTCAGGGCGTGGTTTGGGTGGGTAGTCTATGTTATTTTTTCTATGTTGTTATATTTCTATGTGTTTGGCCGAGTATGGTTCTCAATCAGAGGCAGGTGTCGTTCGTTGTCTCTGATTGAGAATCATACTAAGGTAGCCTGTTTTCCCCATTTTGGTTGTGGGTGTTTAATTTCTGTGTAGTGTCTGTTCACCTGGCAGAACTGTTTCGTTTTCTCTTCGTTGTTATTTTGTGTGGTGTTCAGTTTTTCAATTAAAATATGATGAACACTTGCCACACTGCATTTTGGTCTTCCTCTCCTTCCACCGACGAGAATCGTTACAGTGGGTGGCGGGACACAATGCAGATAGCCAAGTTAGCCAACGTTCGGGAGCACTGGCTGGTCGGTCCAATTTTAATCTATTGAAAAATATATATATTTCACCTTTATTTAACCAGATAGGCTAGTTGAGAACAAGTTCTCATTTGCAACTGCGACCTGGCCAAGATAAAGCATAGCAGTTTGACATACAACAACACAGAGTTACACATGGAATAAACAAAACATACAGTCAATAATACAGTAGAACAAAAGAAAACAAAAAGTCTATATACAGTGAGTGTAAATTAGGTAAAATAAGGGAGTTAAGGCAATAAATAGGCCATGGTGGTGAAATAATTACAATACAGCAATTAAACACTGGAATGGTAGATGTGCAGAAGATGAATGTGCAAGTAGAGATACTGGGGTGAAAAGGAGCAAGATAAATAAATACAGTATAGGGATGAGGTAGTTGGATGGGCTATATTACAGATGAGCTACGTACAGGTGCAGTGATCTGTGAGCTGCTCTGACAGCTGGTGCTTAAAGATAGTGAGGGAGATATGAGTCTCCAGCTTCAGTGATTTTTGCAGTTCGTTCCAGTCATTGGCAGCAGAGAACTGGAAGGAAAGGCTGGAATTTGCTTTGGGAATTTGCTTTGGGGGTGACCAGTGAGATATACCTGCTGGATTACGTGCTACGAGTGGGTGCTGCTATGGTGACCAGTGAGCTGAGATAAGTCAGGTGTAACGGATGTGAAACGGCTAGCTTAGTTAGCGGTGTGCGCTAAATAGCGTTTCAATCGGTTACGTCACTTGCTCTGAGACCTTGAAGTAGTAGTTCCCCTTGCTCTGCGGCTTTTGTGGAGCGATGGGTAACGATGCTTCGAGGGTGACTGTTATCGTTGTGTGCAGAAGGTCCCTGATTCGCGCCCGGGTATGGGCGAGGGGACGGTTTAAAATTATACTGTTACATTGATGCTGTTGACCCGGATTACTGGTTGCTGCGGAAAACAGGAGGAAGGTCAAAAGGGGGGTGAGTGTAACGGATGTGAAACGGCTAGCTTAGTTAGCGGTATGCACTAAATAGCGTTTCAATCGGTTACGTCACTTGCTCTGAGACCTTGAAGTAGTAGTTCCCCTTGCTCTGCAAGGGCCGCGGCTTTTGTGGAGCGATGGGTAACGATGCTTCGAGGGTGACTGTTGTCGTTGTGTGCAGAAGGTCCCTGGTTCGCGCCCGGGTATGGGCGAGGGGACGGTTTAAAATTATACTGTTACACAGGGCTTTACCTAACAGAGACTTGTAGATGACCTGGAGCCAGTGGGTTTGGCGATGAGTCTGAAGCGATGGCCAGCCAACGAGAGAGTACAGGTCGCAGTGGTGGGTGGTATATGGGGCTTTGGTGACAAAACGGATGGCACTGTGATAGACTGCATCCAATTTGTTCAGTAGGGTGTTGGAGGCTATTTTATAAATGACATTGCCGAAGTCGAGGATCGGTAGGATGGTCAGTTTTACGAGGGTATGTTTGGCAGCATGAGTGAAGGATGCTTTGTTGCGAAATAGGAAGCCGATTCTAGATTTAATTTTGGATTGGAGATGCTTAATGTGAGTCTGGAAGGAGAGTTTACAGTCTAACCAGACACCTAGGTATTTGTAGTTGTCCACATATTCTAAGTCAGAACCGTCCAGAGTAGTGATGCTGGACGGGCGGGCAGGTGCGGACAGCGATCGGTTGAAGAGCATGCATATAGTTTTACTTGCATTTAAGAGCAGCTGGAGGCCACGGAAGGAGAGTTGTATGGCATTGAAGCTCATCTGGGGGTTAGTTAACACAGTGTCCAAAGAAGGGCCAGAAGTATACAGAATGGTGTCATTGTGGTTTTTTGAGGTAGTATGTACATGAATGTATAGTTAAAGTGACTATGCATATATGATAAACAGAGAGTAGCAACAGCGTAAAAAGAGGGGTTGGGAGGGGGCACACAATGCAAATAGTCCGGGTAGCCATTTGATTACCTGTTCAGGAGTCTTATGGCTGTGTCAATTGTGTCAATTGTGTGTCAATTTCATGTCCCAACTCCCCAAGGGTGATCCGAAGGCTTTTATACCTAAGGGCCTTGCAACAGGTGTTCTTCCAATACCATGGCCTCAGTCTATATCAGAGGAGGCTGGTGGGAGGAGCTGTTTGATGTGTTTGATTCCGTTCCATTCATTTCATTCCAGCCAGTACAATTTGAGCCCGTCCTCCTATAGCTCCTCCCATCAGACTCCACTAACTATATCTGGTCACACCACTCTTCTATCCACTCATTCTCCTCATATGAGAACTCACCCTCAAAGAATCATACTTGCAAAATATGCGTTCTTGACTAAATATGAATGATTTTGTGATTTATTTTATTTGAGGTTAAATATCATCATGGTGTATTCTTCTGTTTGCTTAAAGGCGCTACATGGCCATTAGGACGTCTGCATTGGCCATGCAGCATTTATGGTGATACAGCCTCTGCAGAAGTCAGGGCATTCTTGATTTTCACCAAGCAGCGCAGAGCAGTTGTGAATTAAGTTTTCAAGGAAGTGAGTTTGTGTTTAAACAGGACCTCTCGCCCCCACCTACCATTAACCAATCATGTCAATGCGGAGCTATACAGAGCCCTCCGCATTTGTTATAAAATTTGAGAGGCGCATAGCGATGCGGTAGAGTTCAATTAGGTCTCTGCGTGCCTCTAGAGGATCCGGGATTGCGCCACTCCATATGGCGCATCCGATCACATTTCAGATCAAGCCTAAATGGGCTCTTATGCAATATTTATACTGAACTTTCTAGAGCGTCAACTTGAAACTGTTATGTAGCTTATGATACCAACATTACACGTGTTGACATCCGTGGACATTGACATTAACGTTCTTTTATTCTTAAAAAATGAAAACAATATAAGGCCACAGGTAATGAAACAACTTTATTTATTGAATCTTCCAGTAGAGACTTGATATTCATGGAATAAAACTGCTTTCTGGGAGTACTACTCAGCAAAAACAGCGCAAAGAAAAAAAAAGAAGAGGCAACAATCCGTGAAAGTGCAGATAACAAGAAACAACAAGAAAACATATTCAAAAAATACAAAAATCAATACAACTTGTAATTGCGGATGGGTTTTTCTAAGCCTACAATAATTGAAAGACAAAAACAGTCTGCATTTTTTAAAAAAATGATCAAATCATATATTAGGGCCATCAGTAATTTACTCACCAGTGAAACTACAATTTTTTTTTTTTGGTCAACAAGTTCTGAAGGATGCCATTGTTTTACGTGTCATAATATTCATAAACCCTGGCGGTCAAACAGAGAAATGGTTCCAATCGTTATTCTCCACCAGTCCTTATTTGAAGTGTTTCTAAAATCCCCTATGGGAAAAATGATTGGAACCATTTTCCTGTTTGACCACTAGGTTTTGTGGGTATTATGACACCTCCACTGTGGGGCTCTATGTGACTCTACAATTGATTATTTTCTTTTTTTTGCTGTACCATGCACAGCTAGGGTCAAACTGAACTATCATACGCTTGTGCCCGTCTCTGTCTCTGTCTCATGTCATCCTTCTGTCACTACCTAAACAAGCCAAACGGTGATTTGCTACACTAAACCAAACTATGCGTTTGCAAAACTGACTGCACAACACTTTGATCTAATGTTGAGTATGCCTAAAACACGATTCAAGTCGTTAAGTTCAGTTGTAACACGGGTGTAACACAAGAGAAGTATTTATTTATGTACAATTTAAAAAAAATCTTATGTCCTGTGAGCACAATCCCACAATGCCCACCTCACTCTCCCACCCCGCTCCCACGGACGCCCTCTCCTGATTTCTCCTCATGACAGGGTTTGTAAATAATCTAAAGGGATTTTATGTAGGGCTCTTTTTCTTCAACTCTTTTTAATTTGCCAAAACCTAAAAAGAAAACTAAAAAATGTAGGGTTCTGGAGAGACATTTGTATTTACTGACCTCAGTATCTTCCTACTTTCTAAATATGTTCATAAGAAACATAATATTTCTAAATCTTTTCATCCATATTGGTTGTCTTTCAATCCTTCCAATTCTGTACACATTTTTCGTTGTAGCAACACATGAAACTGGCTTTATGGGTTTCCAATGTTAACCCAAAAAACAGGGGAAGGGGAAAGAAAGAGGGGAAAACTGCCAGAACAAGATCAGGGACCCATATTCACGTATTAGAGTGCTGATCTATGTTTAGGTCCCCCCAGTCCATATACATTTATTCATTCTGATCTAAAAGGCCAAACTGATCCTCGTTCAGACTCTTTCTGAATATGGGCCCCATATGAGGAGGATACTCTGCGTAATGCTAAATTGATGATTAGTTTATAATGATTCGAGTCTGATTGATAATTATTACAGTTGGTCACAAAGATCAAGTATCTTCCAGATGCTTCTATCTCACCCCCCCCCCCACAGGGGTTGGGGGTCAATTCCATTTCAATTCAGTCAATTCAGTCAATACAGTAAATAAACTGAATTTCCTATTTTAATTTAGATTCTCTTAAAATTCCAGTTTACTTCCTGAATTGACTGATTTCAATTAGAATTGACCCCCAACCTGAAACCCACCCATCCCACTGGAACCTAAATGCTGGGTTTGGACAGCCCTGGAGCCTGGGGAAAGTCTAGGACACGGAGGAGATGGGGTTGTGGGGGGAGCCCATCTGGGTTAGCACCTTGTCCAGCCACTGCAGAGGACCGTGCAGGTGGATCTCAATCCAGCAGGGGGTGCTGGTCACGTCCTGGCGGTGGTACTCTGCACCCCAGCCCTGGGAGAGCAAGAGGAAGAGCGATATACTCTTTAGGGACATGTATTATCATCATGGTTCTTTCAATCGTATTTCCTTTATTCTTTGAATTTTCTCGTCTTCATCTCATGACCCCATCATTCATTCTGAACCATTTAACATTATATTCTCTATATTATGGGATGTATGTCTATGACGGTTACCTTGACGAAGCTCATGCGGATGGTGCACATCTTGGTCAGCTCGTAGACAGCCTCAAACCCGTGGTTGACGGACTGGGCCAGCAGCTCAGCAAACTCCTGGTTGTTAAAGATCTTGAGGCTGCAGCCGCTGGGGATCTTACAGACGGTGGTGGGGTGGAAGCCATGGTGGTAGTTACAGTTCCGACTCTGGACGAAGATGCTGCTGTCACTCAGACATTCAGCATACACTTCACCACCCACATAGTACAGGTGGACTCCTGGGGAGAGGGGAAGAGAGGGTTACATGGGACTAGAATGGAGTAGAGTACAGTAGATTAGAATGGAATATTCTTGCCCTTGGCAACTTGCTTGGATTCTTAATTTGATCCATTAAAATGCTGATTGGACAGCACCACTCCTATTTAGCCACAGCCCATAACACACTGTATCTGAGCAGCTTACCGATTGCTGCAGCTGTACATAGCCCATCTGTAAATAGCCCATCCAATCTACCTACCTCATCCCCATATGGTTTTTATTTACTTTTTTGCTCTTTTGCACACCAGCATTTCTACTTGCACATCATCATCTGCACATTTATCACTCCAGTGTTAATTTGCTAAATTGTAATTACTTTGCTACTATGGTCTATTTATTGCCTTACCTCCTTACTCCATTTGCACACACTGTATATAGATTTTTCAATTCTGTTATTGACTGTACTTTTGTTTATTCCATGTGTAACTCTGTGTTGTTGTTTTGTCCCACTGCTTTGCTTTATCTTGGCCAGGTTGCAGTTGTAAATGAGAACTTGTTCTCAACTGGCCTACCTGGTTAAATAAAGGTTAAATAAAAAAATAAACACTGACACTAACAATTGAACTAGTCCTGTGGACAGTGTGTCCATGGCCTTATATTTGGGATAATATAAGGCAATATAAGTGTTCCCTTCCATGGCCATTTTTACCTTTGCCAATGTGTCGCCGGGTGTTCTCTATGGTTGAGTTGCGGTTGACGTTGGAGAGGAGGCCCAGGCAGAAACGGTTGCGGTTGTTGGACGGGTCGGTGAAGCCGTCGACCAGGACGCTGGTAGAGTTGGCCTGGAACGCCTCGCCCACCCGGTTGTTCAACTCGTAGTACACTATAGAGCACCAGTGTTTAGGTTCCTCGTAGGCCACCGGCTGAACATCTAGGAGAAAGGGAGGAGAGGAGACAGGGATGAGAGGGAGGTTGTTCAGCTTGTCGTACACTATGAAGCACCAGTGTTTGTCCTCCTCGTAGGCCACCGGCTGAACATCTGTACAGGATGTCAAACACACACAGAAAGGGTGAGATGTGTGTATAATCAGACACACACACTCAGGCGCACACACACTCAGGTGCACACACACACTCAGGTGCACACACACACACTCAGGTGCACACACACACACACACACACACACACACACACACACACACACACACACACACACACACACACACACACACACACACACACACACACACACACACACACACACACACACACACACACACACACACACACACACACACACACACACACACACACACACAGTGAGACATTTATGCACACATGCACGTGCAGATTGACTGGAGTGGCTCATGAGCATCAAGCCCTATGTTCTGATAAAGTTCAAGTCTGTCTGTCTTGTCTGACTTTGAGCTGCAGTCTGATATAGCAGATGTTCATCTTTCATCTCCTTCCTTTACTAGGATTAGAGAAAAAAATGTTGATTTGTATGTCGATGACAAAACGTGGGAAAGGTGTATGAAATGTGTGGTATGTGACGTTAAGTCTCACACAGAGAGCTATAGGTCATGTTTGCATACAACAGAAACAGAAAATCAATGCTGACAAATCCATCCAACCCCAGTAGACTGACTGTGGTCAGTCTGGACAGGGCCAGTCTTGATCAAATACGGTCCACTGACTGCGGGCAGTCTAGTCTGGTCTGGGATCAGTATTTATTGAGTCAAGCAGTCAGTCAATAGACCAAGCCGGTGCCCGCCTGGTGCCGTCTCTCTCTGCCCGGTATCTTGGGCGAGCTTTATGCCAGCTGGCCCCCTCTCTCTAAGGGAGGGAGGGAGAGTTTATCCAAGGGGCATACTCCTCCCTAACTTCCTCTGCTGAGAGTAGCAGCCATCAGGTGTATTTGGTCTATGCTTTTCCTAGATCCATCGGCCCGGCCCACAATGGAAACGGCCCGGACCTCTAGAACACTACATAGGATGCAGCTTGGGGAAGGACAGAAAATTCCCCAATCGCCACTTCCAGGGAGTATTTCTCCACACCCATTGCAATATCCATCTGTGTGGGTGGGGATACTACTGTGACTGGATGCGTAACAATTATATAGGGGGATTGGTAAGGAGATTGCAATACTGGTTTTAGCGAGTGTAAAACAGTTTGTACAATTCTGCCCAATACCTTGGCTGCTGAAAGTATCCACAGACTGTGTACTGTAGACACTTCAAAATTGCTTCAACTTCAAAAGTCAAACCCCTTTGACACATTATATTTTGCCATGTAAACAGCCTGCATGACTTGTGGCATACATGACTTGACTTTTGGCATACATGACTTGACTTGTGGCATACATGACTTGACTTGTGGCATACATGACTTGACTTGTGGCATACATGACTTGACTTGTGGCATACATGACTTGACTTGTGGCATACATGACTTGACTTGTGGCATACATGACTTGACTTGTGGCATACATGACATGACTTGTGGCATACATGACTTGACTTGTGGCATACATGACTTGACTTGTGGCATACATGACTTGACTTGTGGCATACATGACTTTTGCGTATGGACTGGCTGTTCAGATGTGTGATGTGTAGGAATGCCAGATCTCCACAGCAACTAACGATTGACTGAACCACAGTTGAGGTAGGTGGTAGCAAGCAAGGGTTCTCAACCAGTTTTTTTTTTTAAACAAATGTTTCAGATATAAGAGCGTCTGCTAAATGACTTAAATGTAAATGTAAAGTTTTTTTTTTAAACAAATGTTTCAGATATAAGAGCGTCTGCTAAATGACTTAAATGTAAATGTAAATATAAAAGTTGGATGAAATTAGTGAGGCCAATTCTTAACGAGCTTTCAGTTAATTACCACCGGCAGAGATGATGTCAGCCAGAAGCTTTTAAAGGCCTCGTAAAAACTGCTCTGAGACCATACTTAATTGGCAGACTCTCTGATCTTTCCTCTGGGTTGCATGTATAGACTGACGCTTTTGTGTTCATCATACTAAAATCTAAAACCTAATGCCTCAAAATGGTGTGAGATGCTCTGCTTTTCTGAACATGGATACGCATGTTATTTTCCATTTACCCTGCATTAATGATCATAGAAAATTCCCTTTTAAATGAATATATGAAGGAAATTGTTTTTTAGCTAATCTTTTCCAACTCATGATGTGCAATTTTGAAGGTGATCACATGAATCACCCCTTATTTTAACAGAGGGATAAAGCACTTAGATCCGTTTTTCTTACTAGCTTTACAGCAAGCACGAGAACTTTAATGAACACTGCCACAAACCCCAACAACCACGACTACTTTTCAAGTGTTACTTTCAACTACATAGCCTATTAAACTGAGTTTGATTCACCACAACAAATAAAAAGCAGTGTGTCATGGTTGCGTACTTGTACCCAGAAAACCCCTTGCACCTGTAGTACGAGCTGGTGGGGCGCTGACAGCTCTAAGAGGGTGATGTCACAGCTGATTACCTGGCCTGTTGCTGATCTCCAGGGGCAACGCGGGGACCATCAGGTTGGTGTCCATGGGCTGAGGGCAGTCCTGAGTCATCCGCTCCTCTGGGGGCAAGTAGGCTGGAGGGGGGGTCTCTGGAGGAGGGCAGGGAGAGGGGTGAGAAGGGGTTTAAACCAGAGAGAAAGAAGTCTTCCAACTGTCACTCTATACGGGAGGAAGAGCAAGACGGAGCTGCTCTTCCTCCCGGGGAAGGACTGCCCGTTCCATGATCTCGCCATCACGGTTGACAACTCCATTGTGTCCTCCTCCCAGAGCGCTAAGAACCTTGGCGTGATCCTGGACAACACCCTGTCGTTCTCAACTAACATCAAGGCGGTGGCCCGTTCCTGTAGGTTCATGCTCTACAACATCCGCAGAGTACGACCCTGCCTCACACAGGAAGCGGCGCAGGTCCTAATCCAGGCACTTGTCATCTCCCGTCTGGATTACTGCAACTCGCTGTTGGCTGGGCTCCCTGCCTGTGCCATTAAACCCCTACAACTCATCCAGAACGCCGCAGCCCGTCTGGTGTTCAACCTTCCCAAGTTCTCGCACGTCACCCCGCTCCTCCGCTCCCTCCACTGGCTTCCAGTTGAAGCTCGCATCCGCTACAAGACCATGGTGCTTGCCTACGGAGCTGTGAGGGGAACGGCACCTCAGTACCTCCAGGCTCTGATCAGGCCCTACACCCAAACAAGGGCACTGCGTTCATCCACCTCTGGCCTGCTCGCCTCCCTACCACTGAGGAAGTACAGTTCCCGCTCAGCCCAGTCAAAACTGTTCGCTGCTCTGGCCCCCCCAATGGTGGAACAAACTCCCTCACGACGCCAGGACAGCGGAGTCAATCACCACCTTCCGGAGACACCTGAAACCCCACCTCTTTAAGGAATACCTAGGATAGGATAAGTAATCCCACTCACCCCCCCCCCCCTTTAAGATTTAGATGCACTATTGTAAAGTGACTGTTCCACTGGATGTCATAAGGTGAATGCACCAATTTGTAAGTCGCTCTGGATAAGAGCGTCTGCTAAATGACTTAAATGTAAATGTAAATGTAAACATTGACTTACCAGCTTTATCTGTTTTAGAGCCTTTGGTTTAGTCCAACATGCTGACAAAAACAACTTTATCTACAACAGAGTTTCTCAAAGTCCTCGGGACCCCAAGGGGTGTACGTTTTGGGTTTTGCCCTAACACTACACAGCTGATTCAAATAGCCAACAGACTTTGATCATTTGAATCAGCTCTGTAGGGTTAGGGCAAAAACTCAAACGTGCACTCATTGGAGGACCGAGGATCGAGTTTGGGAAACGCAGACCTACACAGTACAGCTACCTGAATATTCCTGTCGTACATCCTTTACTTACTGTCATCAACAACAGTAAGTCTATTGCTGCTTAGCCTATTCCATTGTTTATATAGGATCAGCCATTTGCCAAGCACACACATATATACACTGAGTGTCCAAAACATTATGAACACATGCTCTTTCCATGACACAGACTGACCAGGTGAATCCAGGTGACAGCTATGACCCATTATTGATGTCCACTTCAGTCAGTGTAGATGAAGGGGAGGAGACGGGTTAATAAGGGATGTTTAAGCCTGGAGACAATTGAGACATGGATTGTGTATGTGTGCCATTCAGAGGGTGAATGGGCAAGACACAAGATTGAAGTGCCTTTGAACGGGGTATAGTAGTAGGTGCCAGGTCAAACATTTTTGAGTGTGTCAAGAACTGCAATGCTGCTGGGTTTTCAAGCTCAACAGTTTCCCGTGTGTATCAAGAATGACCCACCACCCAAAGGACATTCAGCCAACTTGACACAACTGTGGGAAGCATTGGAGTCAATATTGAGGCTGTTCTGAGGGAAAGGGTCTGCAACTCAATATTAGGAAGGTGTTCATAATGTTTTGTACACAGTGTAGATACCCAAGAGGGGGAAGGCATAATTCAACACATTGTTACCACACTAACCATTATAAAAGTTATTAGTGAATTGTACCTGGCATCTGACCTGGCGGCTCACCTGGCATCTGAAATGGGCTGCCTGGGTCAGAGCTGGTGGGGGGAGTGGGGGAAGGTTGCACTGCTGCCACTACCAGGGGAGCCGGGGTAGCTGTTCCCCCCAGGGGAGTGTGTCTGTGTCTGGGGGGAAGTTCATCTGGGTGTTCGCCTGGGAGAAGGACTCTGGGAAGGTGGCGTTCTGGGGCATGTGGGGCTCGTTCTGGTGCAGAGGGTTGCGGAAGCGTGGTAGCATGCTGTGTTTGGCATTGAACTCGCTATTCCGCGGGACCAACACCGGGGGCAGCACTGAGACAGAGGGGAAGGAGAGAGGACATCAGGGTCATGTTCAGTTGGCATGGAACCGAAGAAAACAGACAGAAACATGGAGGGACAACCTGGACTTGCCCAATAAGAAATACATTTTGTTTTCTGCTGTGAAATGTTTTCTGTTGTGTACTCTAATGAACACGACCGAAGGTTAGTTACAGGAGCAGTTTCTGTATTTCTATACTGCTTTGAATGGTAAGTTATGGCCCGATTCTGCACAAAATGGCTACAGGGTCTCTTGCACCATAGATAGACACTATATAACACATTCATAATAGGTGAGGTCAGTTCACGTTTCAAATGAAAGGCACATCCAAATACACTCTGCTCTATAATCAATATTCCAATCATTAAATATTCTAGCCTTTACAACTCTCAGCAGACCTATTATTATTCCCCATTTAGTTTCATTGAGATGTTCAGAGCCTTTTTAGTTGAATACCTGCTATGATGCAAAGGCTGACCCTGCTAGCAAGGGTATTGTGGGTAGCGAGGGTAGGGGGTTAGCCCTCTCTTTGTGTCCCTAAGCCCCATGAGTCCAGTTAGCGCGTACGCGCACACACACACGAGCACACGCACACACACACACACACAGAGCCAGGAAGGACAGAGTTCTTTAATTATAGCATCATAAAATGCCTCTCTCTTTCTCTCTTTCCCTCCTCCCTCTCTCTCTATTCGCTGTGCACATTTGCAGATGCCCCTGCATTTTTGGAATTGCAGCTTGCAGCGTGTTGGTTTAGCCAGCAGTATTTGGCCTCTGTACCAGACATCCTGTTCAGAGAAAACATCTCTGAGGTGAGTGAGTCCATTTATGAAGAATCTATCACATGGAGAAAAATATGATTGTGGCTGGATGGTGATGTGAGGTCCATTCAGAGGTAGATCAGATATAAACCACTAGAGATCTGTTCCATGAATATCCACAAATAGGTAATAAATATATCATTACAGTTTTTTCCGATTGCTAAATGACAGTGGGCACAACTGGAGTCACATGTGCAAAACTCTAACTACAGTCTGCACTACCAACAGTCACCTGAGCTAAACAGTTCACATCACCTGCGAAACTCATTCCAAGCAACACAACTCTTAACACATGGCTCAAAACACGCTCAGTGCAGCCAAACACGATGCACAACCCTCACTGAGATAACACACACTGTCACTCAGAACACACTGAGAGTAAAAACACTAGCATCAAACACCAATACAGAAAATACAAACTTTTCATCTTTACAGTTTGAACAATTTCAGTGACTTCATACAAAGTAATATTTTCTTCAAAGAAAAGAGTGGCATTCTTTCACATGATTTTTTATATTTTTTAGAACATAACAATTCTTTAACGTAAATGAAAATTAGCAGTTTGCTTCAATAGTCTGTAGTAAATTTACGCAATTACAGTAATGAGAAAAAAAGGTAGAAACTAAAAGTACATACTGTAATTCGAACAAATAATTGAGGGGCTAATCCTGCCTCTCTCTAGCATCAGGCCACAGGTTTTCTTCAACATCACATCTAATGTTTTCTCTTGCCATGCACCTGGGGAAGAACCTTCTGATGTGCCTTATCCATCCCTGGCAGTCCTCTGGACTCGTGTCCTCACATCCGGCACGTATGGCTTCCAAAAGAGACATTTGGTCATGTGGGTGGTGACCAAACACTTTCCACCTCCAGGCAGAGAAAAACTCCTCTATTGGGTTGAGGAAGGGTGAATATGCAGGCAGGTACAAAACCATAAATCTGTGATGTGCTGCAAACCAATCTGTGACAGCTGCAGAGTGGTGAAAAGCAACGTTATTGCAAACTATGACAAAAACTTGGGGGTTTCTTACTGGCTCCCCCTGTTCTGCTGGCACTAGCTGAGCATAGAGCTGTTATAGGAAAGCTATAAGCCTTTCTGTGTTGTATGGGCCAATGAGTGGTGTGTTGAGAAGCAAACCATCATTGGCCATTGCAGCACACATGGTGATATTTCCCCCCCTTTGGCCTGGAACCTCCACAGTGGCCTTTTGACCTATAACATTCCTTCCTCTGCGCCGTGTTTTGGCAAGGTTAAATCCAGCTTCATCGATAAATACAAATGAATGTGGTCTTTCCAGTGCTTCCACCTCCATTACTCTCTGAAAAACAGTAAGTGCACAGTTTTACTGTAGAAATGCTAGTGTTTTTTTTTACTGTAAATATTTTGTATAGCTGTGTACGTAACCTCAGACGTCTTACCTGGACATATTTGTCAGGATTTGGCCAGGGTTGTTCCGGTTTTTGGTCACTAGATGCCCCCATTGTGCCTTTTGACCTTTTGTTTTCCCTTGATCCCCATTATTATTTGCACCTGTGCCTCGTTTCCCCTGATTGTATTTAAACCCTTTGTTTTCCTCAGTTCTTTGCTCTGTGTTTGTATGTTAGCACCCAGCCCTAGTACCTTGTGAACTCTTGTTGATCCCGGTGGACTCTCTTGTGGAATTCTGTTTTTTGTTCTTGTTTGTTTGTTTTTGAGTATCTTTTGAGGCTTTTTGTGCTTTACCTTCCACCTTGTGGATTTACCTTTTTTGTCTTGGAGGATTACCTTTGTTCTTGTAGGATTCCTTTTGAGGTTGTGGAGTTACATGTTTTCCTGAAGAACTTCACTTTTTACTTCATTAAATACACTGTCTCAAGTACTGCTGTGTCTGTGTAATGAATTTCCTCCTCTTCTTCCGAAGAGGAGAGGCGAAACGGATCAGAGGACCAATACGCGGCGTGGGAAGTGTCCATGGTTCTTTTTAATACGTTAAGGTACACATGAACAACTGACTACAAAAAACAATAAATGTGAAAACTCAAAACAGTCCTATCTGGTGAAATCACAGAGATAGGAACAATCACCCACAAACACACAGTGAAACCCAGGCTACCTAAGTATGATTCTCAATCAGAGACAACTAATGACACCTGCCTCTGAGAACCATACTAGGCCGAAACATAGAAATTCCCAAAACCTAGAAAAACAAACATAGACTGCCCACCCAACTCACGCCCTGACCATACTAACTAAATACAAAACACAGGAAATAAGTCAGAACGTGACAGTACCCCCCCAAAGGTGCGGACTCCGGCCGCAAAACCTTGACCTATAGGGGAGGGTCTGGGTGGGCGTCTGTCCGCGGTGGCGGTTCTGGCGCGGGACGCGGACCCCACTTCACCATTGTCTTAGTCCGCCTTATTGTCCGCCTCCGTGGCTTTCTCACCATGGCAACCCCTCTCAATGACCCCACTGGACAGAGGGGCAGCTCGGGACAGAGGGGCAGAAGCTCTGGACAGAGGGGCAGGGGCTCTGGCGCCTCTGGGCTGAGGGGCTCTGGCGCCTCTGGGCTGAGGGGCGGCGGACAGGCGGGAGGCTCCGGCAGCGGCGCCGGACAGGCGGGACGCTCCGGCAGCGGACAGGCGGGAGGATCCGGCAGCGGCGCCGGACAGGCGGGACGCTCCGGCAGCGGCGCCGGACAGGCGGGAGGCTCCGGCAGCGGCGCCGGACAGGCGGGAGCACCTGCAGGAAGGAGACAGAGAGACAGCCTGGTGCGTGGGGCTGTCACAGGAACCACCAGGCTGGGGAGACCTTCAGGAGGCTTGGTGTTAGGAGGAGCCTGAAAGACCGGGCTGTGGGGGAGCACTGGAGCTCTGGTGCGCAACCTTGGCACCACTTCCCCAGGCTGGACAACTACTCTAGCCCGGACCCTCCAGAGTGCAGGCACAGGTTGAACCGGGCTGTGGGTAAGCATGGGAGATCTAGTGATTACTACACGCACATCTCCCTTAGGCTCCACTCCCACAGTTGCCCGGCACGAGCGGAGCGCAGGCAGAGGACACACTGCACCCTCCCAGCGACCCGGAGACACAGCACGCAGAGCCAGCGCAGGATAACCTGGACCAAAACTGCATACCGGCGACCAGACCCGCTGAGCAGGCACCATACGCCATGGCTCAATGCCCACACTCGCATGGCACTTTCGGGGGGCTGCCCTATAGCGCACCGGGCTATGGACACGCACTGGCGACACCGTGCGCTTAACCGCATAACACGGTGCCTGACCAGTAATGCGCTGCTTATAATAAGCACGAGGCGTGAGCTCAGGTCTGCTACCTGGCTTAGTACCACACCTCGTCTGCCCCCCCCAAATTTTTTTGGGGCTGCCTCTCGTACCTGTCGCACTGCCGTGCTGCCTCCTCACATCGCCGGCTCCTCTCTCCGGCTGCCTCTGCTCTCCTAGCTGCCTCCACCTGTTCCCATGGAAGGCGATCCTTTCCCGCCAGGATCTCCTCCCAGGTGTAGCAACCCTTGCCGTCCAATACATCCTCCCATGTCCATTCCTCCTGTGATGCTGGCCGCTGTTGTTGCTGCTGCTGCTGCTGTCGTCGCTGTCCTTTACCACGCCGCTTGGTCCGATTTGGGTGGGTGATTCTGTAATGAATTTCCTCCTCTTCTTCCGAAGAGGAGAGGCAAAACGGATCAGAGGACCAATACGTGGCGTGGTAAGTGTCCATGGTTCTTTTTAATACGTTAAGGTACACATGAACAACTGACTACAAAAAACAATAAATGTGAAAACTCAAAACAGTCCTATCTGGTGAAATCACAGATAGGAACAATCACCCACAAACACACAGTGAAACCCAGGCTACCTAAGTATGATTCTCAATCAGAGACAACTAATGACACCTGCCTCTGATTGAGAACCATACTAGGCCGAAACATAGAAATTCCCAAAACCTAGAAAAACAAACAGACTGCCCACCCAACTCACGCCCTGACCATACTAACTAAATACAAAACACAGGAAATAAAGGTCAGAACGTGACAGTCTGCCTCATCTTCTGGGTTCTGCCGACTATTCGTGGCTCAGTTGGTTAAGTGACTGTTTCTCACTCTGGAGACCCGGGTTTGTAACCGGGTCCTGACAGAAACACAGAGCCCAAAAATGAACCCAGAGGCAGCCAGTTCCCAGGACCTTGTTGCCATGCTGTCCCACCACCAGGAGACTGTCCAACGCCACGAAGCCGCCCTGGTTCAGCAAGAGGCCTTAATGGCTAGACATTCTCATCTTCTGTCGGAGATGCTGACTTCCATAAAGCAGATATCTGATCGACTTACCCCGGCAACAGTTCCCATCCCAGTACCTCAGATTCACGTACCCATGGCAGTTAACCCTCTGGCTGAACCTCGTCTTCCACCTCCCCAACGGTTCTCAGGTGATCCAAGTGCTTGTAAAGGGTTTCTCACCCAATGTTCTCTCTCCTTCGAGCTGCAACCCTCGTCGTTCCCCACCGACCGGTCTAAGATCGCATATATCATCACCCTGCTGTCGGAAAAAGCCCTGGCCTGGGCTACTGCTGTGTGGGATGCCCATAGTTCCTGCTGTGCCAGCTACTCTGCCTTTGCTGAGGAATTCAAATGAGTGTTTCAAGGCCCAAGCAGTGGTCCTGACTCAGCCAAACAGCTCCTGACTCTCCACCAAGGTCGGCGCAGCGTGACGGACTATGCCATCCAGTTCCACATGGTGGCAGCAGCGAGTGGCTGGAACAACGAGGTGCTCACGGTGTGCTTTCTGAAAGGCCTTTCCGACACTATCCAAGATGAACTGGCCACTCGGGAACCACCGGACAATCTCGAGTCCCTGATCAAGTTGGCCTCACGCATTGACCAGCGTCTGAGAGAGAGAGAACTCAACCGTAGACCTCTAGCCCCTATCAGTCCCAGCTCCGAGTCCCCACCTTTATCCTCGCTGGCTCCACCGGAACCCATGCAGATTGGACGCATCTCCCAGGCTGAGAGAGACCGCCGGATGAGGGAGCGACGCTGTCTATATTGCGGCAAACCGGGCCATTTCCGTTCCACGTGTCCCGGGCTCCAGGGAAACGCTCTGTCCCGTACAGACCGGGGGGAACTGTAACGGGAAACATAACCTCCTCCCATCCGTCCAACTCCCGTCTGCTCATTCCAGTCACCCTTTCCTGGCGGGCTCCAGGGAAACGCTCTGTCCCGTACAGACCGGGGGGAACTGTAACGGGAAACATAACCTCCTCCCATCCGTCCAACTCCCGTCTGCTCATTCCAGTCACCCTTTCCTGGGACAACCACAAGCTTCACCTTCAAGCCTTGGTAGACTCTGGAGCCACAGGTAACTTCATGGATGGTGTCTGGGCGAAGGAGAATGGCGTTCCCTCTGAACCTCTAAGTGACCCCATGAGGGTTACTACATTGGATGGAAGCCCTTTGGGATCTGGACTTGTCACTCATGTCACTACCTCCTTGCGACTTTCAGTTTCACAACACCAGGAATTGATGAACTTTCATTTGATCTCCTGTTCCGAGTTCCCTCTCGTCCTTGGATACCCCTGGCTTCACAGCCATAACCCTCACATCGACTGGTCTGTGGGCACTATCAAGCAGTGGGGTCCTACGTGCCAAGCTACTTGTATTTTCCCGAATTCCCCGAGTTCTACTCCCGAGTCTTTAGAATCCATCGACCTGACCCGAGTTCCCGAGTGTTACCATGACCTCAAACTGGTATTTAGCAAACAGAGGGCCACCATGCTACCACCCCATAGACCTTATGATTGCCCCATCGAACTGTTTCCAGGCACTTCCCAGGGGTCGGATCTTTTCCCTATCTCCACCCGAACGAGCTGCTATGGATACCTACATCAAGGACGCTCTGGAAGCAGGCCTCATGCGTCCATCCACCTCCCCGGCGGGAGCAGGGTTTTTCTTTGTGGCCAAGAAAGACGGTGGATTACGTCCTTGCATCGACTACCGGGGACTCAATGCCATAACCGTCCGTAACCGTTACCCGCTACCCCTTATGGCCACAGCCTTCGAGCTGCTCCAGGAAGCAGTTGTTTTCACTAAGCTTGACCTGCGGAACGCATACCATCTTGTGCGGATCAGACCTGGTGACGAGTGGAAGACCGCTTTCAACACGCCTACTGGTCACTATGAATACTTGGTGATGCCCTTCGGCCTGACCAACGCCCGCCCCAGCAGTGTTCCAAGCGCTCATAAACGATGTGCTTAGGGATATGCTTAACATATTTGTGTTCGTTTACTTGGATGACATCCTCATCTTTTCGAGCTCTCTTCAAGAACACACTAAGCATGTCAGACAAGTACTCAAACGCCTCCTAGACAGCCATCTGTACGTTAAGCCGGAAAAATGTGAATTCCATTCATCCCGAGTACAATTCCTGGGATTTGTAGTGGAACCCGGTCGAGTCCAAATGGACCCCAGGAAGGTAGGGGCGGTAGCGGATTGGCCCACCCCCAAATCCGTTAAGGAAGTTCAGCGTTTCCTGGGCTTCACTAACTTTTACCGCAAGTTCATCAAGAACTTCAGCTTGGTGGCAGCCCCTCTCTCAGCTTTAACCAAGGGTGGCAATGCAAGGTTTTTGTGGGGAAGAGAAGCTGAGACGGCCTTCCAAGGACTCAAGCAGCGCGTCCTCTCTGCTCCCATCCTGATACTACCGACTACGGATGAACCGTTTGTGGTGGAGGTAGATGCCTCAGAGGTTGGTGTTGGAGCTGTCCTGTCTCAGAGGGGTGAAGACAAGAAGCTTCATCCGTGCGCTTTCTTCTCACACCGGCTTACCCCGGCTGAGAGGAACTACGATGTGGGGGATCGTGAACTCCTAGCGGTTAAGATGGCATTGAAGGAATGGAGACACTGGCTCGAGGGGGCTTCTCACCCGTTTCAAGTGCTTACGGACCACAAAAAATCTGGAGTATATCCAGCAGGCGAAGCGGTTGAACTCTAGACAAGCTAGATGGTCTCTTTTCTTCAATCGATTCCAGTTTATCCTCACCTATCGGCCCGGGGTCGAAGAATCTCAAACCGGATGCCCTGTCCCGAGTCTACGCTCCTGCCATTCGAGATGACACGGACATGCCTGTCCTTCCTGCTGCTAAGATCGTGGCTCCGATCTCGTGGCAAGTTGAGGATACCGTGAGACGAGCTCAAGCTATTGAACCGGACCCGAAAGGAGGTCCTGCCAATCGGTTGTTTGTCCCCAAGGCAGTGAGGACTCAGGTCCTTCTGTGGGGGCACTCCTCTCGCCTCACCTGTCACCCGGGCATAGGTCGCACCTTGGAGTTCATCCAGCGTAAGTTCTGGTGGCCTACCATAAGAGAAGACGTTGCCATTTTCGTCAATGCCTGCCCCGTGTGCTGCCAGGGCAAATCTTCTCACCTCCGCCCGCAAGGACTCCTTCACCCTTTACCTGTTCCCCACAGACCCTGGTCCCATATCTCGTTGGACTTCATTACTGGCCTTCCTCCATCCCATGGCAATACTACTATCCTAGTCATTATCGACAGGTTTTCAAAGGCGGCCAGGTTGACTAAGTTACCTTCTGCCAAGGAAACGGCTGAGTTGGTAATTAATCATGTGTTCCGAGTCTTCGGCATTCCTCAAGATATGGTTTCTGACAGAGGTCCCAAGTTCCCCTCTAGGTTTTGGAAGGGCTTCTGCCAACTCATGGGGGCTTCTGCCAGTCTATCTTCAGGGTACCATCCGGAGTCCAACGGCCAAACTGAGAGGATGAATCAAGAGCTGCAAACCACCCTCCGATGTATGACTCGTAACAACCCGTCCACATGGTCGTCCTTCATTGTTTGGGCCGAATACACGCACAACACCTTGCGCTCCTCCTCCACTGGTATGTCCCCGCACGAGTGTCAGTTTGGCTATGCCCCTCCATTGTTCCCGGACCAGGAGGCAGAAGTCAGAGTGCCTTCAGCCTTGAAGTTCGTCAGACGCTGTCGGCTTATGTGGAGGAAGACCCGTCTTAATCTTATGCGTTCCTCACAGAGGTACCAACAACAAGCCAACAGACGTCACCGTCCCGGGCCTACCCTGCGCCCCGGCCAGAGAGTCTGGCTCTCCACAAGAGACTTACCACTACGGGTGGAGTCTCGCAAGCTGTCCCAAAAATACATCGGTCCCTTTGAAGGTTGCCAAGAGAGTTAACCCAGTTTCTTATCGCCTACAGTTACCCAGATCCCTTAAGATTAATCCCACATTTCACATTTCCTTATTAAAACCTGTTGTTTTTTCTCCCCTTGTCCCGGCAGACAGACCTCCCCCTCCGCCTCGTGTCATTGGAGGCCAGCCGGCTTATACCGTCCATCGGATACTGGATTCCCGCCGGGTGCAGCGGTCCTGGCAGTATCTGGTGGACTGGGAAGGCTACGGTCCCGAGGAGCTCTCCTGGGTTCCTGCCAAAGACATACTGGACCCTGACCTCATTCGTCAGTTCAGGGCCCTCCACCCTGAGAGAGCTGGTCAGGATTTGGCCAGGGTTGTTCCGGTTTTTGGTCACTAGATGCCCCCATTGTGCCTTTTGAACTTTTGTTTTCCCTCGATCCCCATTATTATTTGCACCTGTGCCTCGTTTCCCCTGATTGTATTTAAACCCTTTGTTTTCCTCAGTTCTTTGCTCTGTGTTTGTATGTTAGCACCCAGCCCTAGTACTCTGTGAACTCTTGTTGATCCCGGTGGACTCTCTTGTGGAATTCTGTTTTTTGTTCTTGTTTGTTTGTTTTTGAGTATCTTTTGAGGCTTTTTGTGCTTTACCTTCCACCTTGTGGATTTACCTTTTTTGTCTTGGAGGATTACCTTTGTTCTTGTAGGATTCCTTTTGAGGTTGTGGAGTTACATGTTTTCCTGAAGAACTTCACTTTTTACTTCATTAAATACACCATCTCAAGTACTGCTGTGTGTAATGAACTTCGTCTGCTGTTAGAAGAGAGGCAGACCGAAATGCAGCGTGTAGGTTACTCATGACCTTTAATAAAGATAAAGCGGTACATGAAATAATGAAAATACAAAAACAACAAACAAGTGAAACAAATTACAGCCTATCTGGTGACTAACACTAAGACAGGTACAATCACCCACGAAATACAACGTGCACTCAAGCTACCTAAATACGGTTCCCAATCCGAGACAACTAGAATCAGCTGACTCCAATTAGGAATCGCCTCAGGCAGCCAAGCCTAACTAGACACACCCCTAATAATACACACTCCCAATTAATACAAACCCAATACGAAATAACAACATATAAACCCATGTCACACCCTGGCCTACCCAAACATATAACAAAAACACAAGATACAATGACCAAGGCGTGACAGAACCCCCCCCTAAGGTGCGGACTCCGGGACGCACCTCAAGAGCATAGGGAGGGTCCGGGTGGGCGTCTGTCCATGGTGGCGGTTCTGGCTTGGGACGTGGACCCCACTCCATAAATGTCCTAGTTCATCCCCTACGCGTCCTAGGATAACCCACCTTCTCCACCGACCATGGCCTAATAGTCCTCACCCTGATCCCCACATAACTGAGGGGCAGCTCGGGACCGAGGGGCAGCTCGGGACAGAGGGGCAGCTCGGGACAGAGGGGCAACTCAGGATAGAGGGGCAACTCAGGATAGAGGGGCAACTCAGGATAGAGGGGCAACTCAGGATAGAGGGGCAACTCAGGATAGAGGGGCAACTCAGGACAGAAGGGCAGCCCGGGACAGAGGGGCAGCCCGGGACAGAGGGGCAGCCCGGGACTGAGGGGAAGCCCGGTACTGAGGGGAAGCCCGGTACTGAGGGGAAGCCCGGTACTGAGGGGAAGCCCGGTACTGAGAGGAAGCTCGGTACTGAGAGGAAGCTCGGTACTGAAAGGGAGCCCAGTACAGAGAGGGAGCCTAGTACTGAGAGGAAGCTCAGTACTGAGAGGAAGCTCAGTACTGAGAGGAAGCTCAGGCAGGTAGTAGGCTCCGGTAAATCCTGGATGGCTGGTGGACCTGGATGATTAAGGTTGTCTGGCCGATCTAGAAGATTTTGGTAGACTGGCACTTCTGGCGGATCCTGGCAGACTGGCACTTCTGGCGGATCCTGGCAGACTGGTGACGCTGGGCCGACTGGCGGCGCTGGGCAGACAGGAGACTCCGGCAGCGCAGGAGAGGAGAAAGGCTCTGGCTGCGCTGAACAGGCGAGGCGCACTGGACGCGCTGGGCCGACTGGGAGCACTGGTGGCGCTGGACAGACAGGAGACTCCGGCAGCGCAGGAGAAGAGAACAGCTCTGGTTGCGCTAAACAAGCGGGAGACTCCGATAGCGCAGGAGAAGAGAACAGCTCTGGTTGCGCTAAACAAGCGGGAGACTCCGGCAGCGCAGGAGGGGAGAAAAGCACTGGCTGTGCTGAACAGGCGATGCGCACTGGACGCGCTGGGCCGACTGGGAGCACTGGTGGCGCTGGACAGACAGGAGACTCCGGCAGCGCAGGAGAGGAGAAAAGCTCTGGCTGCGCTAAACAGGCGAGGCGCACTGGAGGCCTGGTGCGTGGTGCTGGAACTGGTGGTACTGGCGCGAGGACACGCACAGGAAGCCTGGTGCGGGGAGCTGCTACCGGAGGACTGGTGTGTAGAGGTGGCTCTGGATAGACCGGACCGTGCAGGCGCACTGGAGCTCTAGAGCACCGAGCCTGCCCAAGCTTCCCTGGCTCGATGCCCACTCTAGCCCGGCCAATAGGAAGAGCTGGTATGTGCCTCACCGGGCTATGCTCCCGCACTGAAAACACTGTGAGCTCCATAGCATAACACGGTGCCTGCCCGGTCTCTCTAGCCTAACGGTGAGCACAGGGAGTATGCGCAGGTCTCCTACCTGGCATAACTATTCTCCCTTCTAGCTCCCCCCCAATAATTTTTTTGGGCTGTTTTTCCGGTTTCCTTGCCAACCGTGTTCCCTCGTATCGTCGGCTCCTATCTCCCGCTGCCTCTGCTCTCCTTAGTGCCTCCACCTGTTCCCATAGGAGGCGATCTCTTCCGGCCAATATCTCCTCCCAAGTGTAACAACCTTTACCATCCAATACGTCTTCCCATGTCCATTCTCCAAATAATTCATCCTCCCTTTGCTGCTCCAGCTGTCGCTGCCTGTTTAAACCAGCGCCTCTCCGTTTTTCCGGCGTGTCTTTTTCGTTGATTCGATTCGCCTGTAGCCCTCTTCGCATTGCTGTAGGGAATCCCAGGCGGGCTCCTGCACACGCCCTGGGTCGGCCGCCCACCTGTCGATTTCTTCCCACGTAGTATAATCCATATCGTCCTCCTTCAGATCCTGCCAGTTCACACGCTGCTCGGTCTGTGAATCGTGGTGGGTGATTCTGTAATGAACTTCGTCTGCTGTTAGAAGAGAGGCAGACCGAAATGCAGCGTGTAGGTTACTCATGACCTTTAATAAAGATAAAGCGGTACATGAAATAATGAAAATACAAAAACAACAAACAAGTGAAACAAAATACAGCCTATCTGGTGACTAACACTAAGACAGGTACAATCACCCACGAAATACAACGCGCACTCAAGCTACCTAAATACGGTTCCCAATCCGAGACAACTAGAATCAGCTGACTCCAATTAGGAATCGCCTCAGGCAGCCAAGCCTAACTAGACACACCCCTAATAATACACACTCCCAATTAATACAAACCCAATACGAAATAACAACATATAAACCCATGTCACACCCTGGCCTACCCAAACATATAACAAAAACACAAGATACAATGACCAAGGCGTGACACTGTGTCTGCCTCATCTTCTGGGTTCAGCCGACTATTCGTGGATCAGTTGGCTAATTGACTGTTTCTCACTCCGGAGACCCGGGTTCGTAACCGGGTCCTGACAATATTGGTATCTTTGCTCTTTTACCCGTTCACTGTTTCTCTCGAACGGTACAGTGTATAACTGTTTCATTGTAACTTGGTGTTTCTTTAGGACTCGAGCAATAGTTGTTGTGCTGACAGAATTAACATTTTCAAATATATCATTATCAGACAGCACTCTATCTTGAATCTCCCGCAGTTTTATTGCATTGTTGACAACAACCATGTCAACAATAGCATTTTCCAGCGCATCTGAAAATATTTTTCCTCTTCCCCCTGTTGGGGCCAGCCTTTGGGTCCTGTTGTAAAAATATATTTTACAGTCAAACTTACTGTAATATATATCTGTGTAAATATTCTATAATTGCAATACAAAATAGATTCCTGTAATGTTTTCATCTACTGTAAGGATGTAACTCTCACCTGTTTGCATGATGGAAAATTCGCATTACAGATGCCACTGTGGATCTTTGCAGATTGGGTTGCACCCTCAACCCTGCCTCTCTCAATGAGACCATGGTTCACGACATGGTCTATAAGTGTAGCCCTTATTTCATCTGAAATAACAGCTCTTTGTCTTCTTTGTCTTCCTCCATGCATCCGCCCTCTCCCTGCCACCCTTCTCCCTCCACGAACCCTTGTTCCATTTCCAAAATGAGTCTTTCTGAGCTCTACCTATATATACTGTAATATGTGTGTGTGTTCACTAACAAGTCTAAAACAAGACACCTGCTTAGCCTTTTGAACAAAGTGCTGTAAATCCACAGTGTTGTGCAGGTTGTGGTTAAAGTCATGGGATAAGTGTGTAGAGTTTTGAAAACTGTGTTCAAGCAATGGAAAACGAACTAGAGTTTGGTCCACATGAACTGTTGCTGTGCAGACTGTAGTTAAGAGTTTTGCACATGTGACTCCAGTTGTGTCCACTGTCGTTTAGCAATCGAAAAAAACTGTAAATAATACTGAAACTAAGAGTTTTGTCAATGGAGGCAGATGCTCCATTGACAAAGAGAGAGCGTTGGGCTAGTAATCTGAAAAGTTGCTAGTTCAAAGCTTCAAGCTGGCAAGGTGAAAAATCTGCCGTTCTGCCCTTGAGTAAGGCAGTTAGTTAAACCCCAACAACAACTGCTCCCCAGGTGCCAATTATGTCCATTAAGGCAGCCCCCCACACCTCTCTGATTGGGTTAAATGCAAAAGACACATATCGGTTGAAATCATTCAGTTGTGCAACTGACTAGGTATCCGCTATCCCAATAAAATGCTACAATGAGAAAGATTATTGGTCAAAAGTTGTGTTTTAAATTCTAATTACAGCATATTCTGTTGACAAATTTAGTTTGAATGTAATTTTTTTTCTCCTATTGAATACTATTGCATAACCAAATCCCAAGGTCGAGTCTGAACCCTGGCTATTGTTCTATATAAAACTAGTGTCAGGGCGTTTCATGTTATCTGTTCTATCCTGGTGTTACTGCTTTGGGACTAGCTCTGTCTGTGTGTGTGTGTGTGTGTGTGTGTGTGTGTGTGTGTGTGTGTGTGTGTGTGTGTGTGTGTGTGTGTGTGTGTGTGTGTGTGTGTGTGTGTGTGTGTGTGTGTGTGTGTGTGTGTGTGTGTGTGTGTGTGTGTGTGTGTGTGTGTGTGTGTGTGTGTGTGTGTGTGTGTGTGTGATGGGGGAGGTGTGGACGGACAGGTGCTACAGCCCAGTTGTTAAAACAAGTGTGTGAGGCGGGCATCCGCTCCTCCCTCCCATTGTGTGTGGCTTCCTGTCCCCGTCTTCCTCAGAGAAACAACACGTGTGGTGTGGTGTGTGTGTTCCCCGGCCCGACCGGCCGCACAGAGCATGCCAAAAACAAAGCCCTCATTCTCCCCCAGCTGGAATTTCCTGCTACACACACACACACACACACACACACACACACACACACACACACACACACACACACACACACACACACACACACACACACACACACACACACACACACACACACACACACACACACACACACACACACACACACACACACACACACTCGCTCCCCTTCCTGTAGCACCCTGTGGACAGCTGTTTCTGTCTCGTCAGCTGGGCCTCATCTTTTGCTTAGCAGACAGACAAAAGAGGACATTTGATGTCCCCTGTCCATTAGGGAAACAAATATCTTACGGTTTCACATACACCCACACATACACACGTACATACACACGTGCATGCGTATAGGCACACACACACACATGCACAAATACAGTACACGCATGTAAGCACACACAGCTGATATTTCTGAGGAATATCTATAGTTTGTGGTGGTGTTTTGTTTCTCCTGACTCTCAGTTCAAACAGATTAGAACACCTGGCTGACACGGGGAGGATATGAAAGGGGGGAGAGAACATCTGCAGAAACCATGGGAAGGGGAAAGCCACGAGCAGAGACGAGATAACATACGGCTGATGATAGGGGAGGAACAGGCTGCTGGGGTGGGTATGTTATGGGGTTATGTGTATGGTTCACCATTAATGTTTCATGTTCAAGAGTGATGTGAAGGATCATAGGAAATGTAGGAACTATCAAAACACATTTCGAAAAGGGTCATAAATCTGACATGAAGTAAATGGTGAATTGGGCTGGAAAGACCTAGTGGAGAAACTTTTGATATATTTACACAAAACTTAATTAAAATGCATATCATCCTTGATGATAATTTTACGTTGACTTTTCACCACAACATAAACACTTTAATGCTATAACCCCCCCCCCACCACCACCCCACTCACCTGGACTATCCACTCTCTTGTAGTGGTACGGGTTGATGCAGACGTCCTTCTGCTTGGAGCCAAATGGGTACTCACAGCACTCCAGAGCCTTGAGCTCATGATGAGACTGCAGGTCAGGCCACCTCCACACCCTACAGTAGATAACATGGGGTAAGCCCTTCCTGTGGGACACCTGGAGTCTTCCATCCAGGGAGCGAGGGATGGTGACACAGTTACTGGGCTGACCTGGGCAGCTCAGAGCCCTCTCCAACTCCTCCATTGCTCCCTTCTTCTTCTTCAGTTTCTTCACCAGCGCGTCCACGGCTTTCTCCGCCCATTTTTCCTCTTCGTCTCCTTGTTTCCAGCCGAGGAGGCGCTTGACAGCCGGGCTGGTGAAGGAGAAGAGGGAGGTGACGTTCATAGTGACGTTCGTGTCTGTCGCCTCTTGCGACCGTGGCGTTGTCGGGACGCTACACGTGAGTGTGCGGGGTTGGGTTTTACAACGGAGAGATAGTCCACTTGGTGAGGGAAAAAGTTGGAGGTTAAAAGCTGCTGTTGTATTTTTTAGGTGCCACTGAGATGGCTGGGTATTCCTTGGTGTTCAAAGCTTCAGGACAGAACTTCTGAACAGGACACCTAGGAGGAAGATGGAGGAGATTAAACCAATGCTAACGAAATCCATAACACTTCTAACATAGACAAACAGATTCCCTTCAAGAGGACAGTTGAAGGAAGAGATATCAGTGTTTCCACTAATCTTGCCTGGAAAGCAACTAGCGACCCTCCAAAGGAAACAGAGTGATTCTCTCTATTGGCAGAACAACATTGGCCGTGCGAGGAGAGAGGGCCAATGATGTCACTGTGTTATGACTTCTGGGAATTGACAGCAGTGGGGTCACAATGAACACTGTCCCATTACAGTCAGCAGCCATTCTCCAGATAACTTCCTGTACACACGGCCCTGTTACCATCACATAACCACTCTCAAATGTCACTCAGAGAGTCCTCTGTTTCAATATCAACACTAGCAAACTAAGTAGAATGAAGTCATGTATTGGGCATGCATTCTGGGAAGTATGCTAGAAAGGACATTAGATCATAGAACTCTGCCATATCAATGGGGCAGTTACATACAATTATCTGCATTATCTAATAACATTCATTATCCAAATGATTTAGTTGAATTATAAAATACACATAAAACATCAATTTAATTAGACCAACAAAGCAGAATTGTTGAGGTAGGATTTGGCCGCACTTGAAAGGAAACAGAACTTTATTGACTACACTGGGTTTTTATATTATCAAAAGAATGTTCTATAAAACACTCAGCAACAAACAGCTTTAAGTGCAGGAATCAGCTAGGGACATCCAGGCCAATAAAAGAGGAAATGCATGGTAAAATTCAGGACAAATGTGCCCCATTCACTGAGGTCCCCTGACACCAATTCACCAGGAGAAACAAGCCCACTCTCTCCTTCTGGAGGGGAAATAAGAGACCAGGGACTCAATAGTTATTTTTCCTTTTGTGGAATTCAGCAGTGGTGGAAGCCAGTAGCATTTTGGTTGAGGATAGTATAGCCTAACCACTTTTCAGGTACCCACATAAATCTCACATTTATTGTGCATCCATTTCATTGTAAACATTATATACTGTATCTATCCACCACAATAGAAATACACACATGCACAAGTACACATACACACGTATCATATTTTTACACCCACTGAGTCAGGTACTGCTACTATTTCTGCTACTACTACTATTACCACTGCTACTGCTACTACTAATACTTCTAATGCTACTACTATTACTACTGCTACTATTACTACTGCTGCTGCTACTATTACTACTACCACTACTATTATTACTATTACTACTACTATTACTACTGCTGCTACTACTACTACTACTATAACTACTGCTACTACTACTACTGCTGCTGCTACTACTATTATTACTGCTGCTACTACTATTACTACTGATATTACTACTATTACTACTGCTACTACTACTGCTGCTGCTGCTATTACTACTACTATTATTACACTACTGCTGCTGCTACTATTACTACTACTGCTAATACTACGATTACGGCTGCTACTACTACTGCTGCAACTATTATTACTGCTACAATTACTACTACTACTGCTAATACTACGATTACGGCTGTTACTACTACTACTGCAACTATTATTACTGCCACAATTACTACTACTACTGCTGCTAATACTACGATTACGGCTGCTACTACTACTACTGCAACTAGTATTACTGCTACAATTACTACTACTACTGCTAATACTACGATTACGGCTGCTACTACTACTACTGCAACTATTATTACTGCCACAATTACTACTACTACTGCTGCTAATACTACAATTACGGCTGCTACTACTATTACTGCTACAATTACTACTACTACTGCTAATACTACGATTACGGCTGCTACTACTACAACTATTATTACGCTACAATTACTACTACTACTGCTAATACTACGATTACGGCTGCTACTACAACTATTATTACTGCTACAATTACTACTACTACTGCTAGGTTCATCCACCTCTGGCCTGCTCGCCTCCCTACCACTGAGGAAGTACAGTTCCCGCTCAGCCCAGTCAAAACTGTTCGCTGCTCTGGCCCCCCAATGGTGGAACAAACTCCCTCACGACGCCAGGACAGCGGAGTCAATCACCACCTTCCGGAGACACCTGAAACCCCACCTCTTTAAGGAATACCTAGGATAGGATAAAGTAATCCTTCTACCCCCCCCTTAAAAGATTTAGATGCACTATTGTAAAGTGGCTGTTCCACTGGATGTCATAAGGTGAATGCACCAATTTGTAAGTCGCTCTGGATAAGAGCGTCTGCTGAATGACTTAAATGTAAATGTATTAATACTGCTGCTACTACCACTATTGCTGCTACTTCTACTACTACTACTATTACTGCTACTGCTATAACTACTACTAATAGTACTACTGCTGCTGCTAATATTACTACTACTTCTGCTACTATTACTACTACTACTACTATTACTACTAATGCTACTATTACCACTACTGCTGCTGCTACTACTACTACTGCTACTACTACTATTCCTACTGCTACTATTACTAATAATACTACTACTACTACTACTAATATTATTACCACTACTACTACTACTATTAATACTGCTACTACTATTACTACTGCTACTACTGCTACTACTATTAGTAGTAGTAGCAGTAATAGTAGCAGTAGTATTAGTAGCAGTAGGACTATTAGTAGTAGTAGCAGTAGTAGTAGTAGTAGTAGCAGCAGTAGTGGTAATAGTAGCAGTAGTAGTAATAGTAATAGTACTACTACTACTACTACTACTATTACTGCTGCTAATACTACTGCTACTACAACTATTACTGTTACTAATAATACAAACACCACTGCTACTGCTATTACTACTACTATTATTACTGCAAATACTATTAATACTACTGCTGCTACTATTACTACTACCTCTAATATTACTACGATTGCTGCTACTACTGCTACTATTACTACTACTACTACTATTACTACGATTACTGCTGCTACTACTGCTACTACCACTACTGCTACTACTTCTACTACAACTACTACTGCTACTATTTATACTATTACCATTGCTACTGCTTTACTACTACTACTACTACTACTACTACTACTACTACTACTATTACTACTGCAACGAATACTACTGCTGCTGCTACTATTACTACTGCTGCTGCTACTATTACTACTAATATTACCGCTACTACTATTACTACTGCAACTATTACTACTGCTGCTGCTACTATTACTACTAATATTACCGCTACTACTATTACTACTACTGCTACTGCTACTACTACTAATACTACTGCTGCTACAATTACTACTACTATGACCACTACTGCTGCTACTACTATTATTACTACTACTATTACAACTGCTACTACTACTATTACTACTGCTGCTGCTACTATTACTACTCTTACTACTGCTACTATTACTACTACTACAACTGCTACTACTAGGATTACTACTGCTGCTGCTATTATTACAACTACTACGACTATTACTACTGCTACTACTACTACTACTACTACCGCTACTATTACTACTACTATTATTACAACTGCTGCTTCTGCTACTATTACTACTACTACTACTATAACTACTCCTACTATTACCACTACTGCTGCTACTACTACTATTACCATTACTACTATTACTACTGCTGCTGCTACTATTACTACTGCTACTACTACTACTGCTACCATTACTACTACTATTACTACTGCAACTACTATTATCACTGCTACTACTACTACTACTACTACTAGTACTACAGACTACTACTACAGACTAACAGGCAGTGATGGTTTCTGTGAGAACAGGTGCTGTTTACAACAGGTTTGTAGGCCTCCTTGCTGCAACACGCTTTTTCATTTCATCCCACAAATTGTCTATAGGATTGAGGTCAGGGCTTTCTGATGACCACTCCAATACCTTGACTTTGTTGTCCTTAAGCCATTACGTCACAACTTTAGAAGTATGCTTGGGGTCATTGTCCATTTGGAAGACCCATTTGCGACCAAGCTTTAACTTCCTGACTGATGTCTTGAGATGTTGCTTCAACATATCCACATCATTTTCCTGACTTATGATGCCATCTATTTTGTGAAGTGCACCAGTCCCACCTGCAGCAAAGCACCCCCACAACACCCCCGTGCTTCACGGTTGGGATGGTGTTCTTCGGCTTGCAAGCCTCCCCCTTTTTCCTCCAAACATAACTATGGTCATTATGGCCAAACAGTTATATTTTTGTTTCATCAGACCAGAGAACATTTCTCCAAAAAGTACGATCTTTGTCCCCATGTGCTGTTGCATACCGTAGTCTGGATTTTTTATGGCGGTTTTGAAGCAGTGGCTTCTTCCTTGCTGAGCGGAATTTCAGGTTATGCCGATATAGAACTCGTTTTACTGTGGATAGAGATACTTTTGTACCTGTTTCCTCCAGCATCTTCACATGGTTCTTTACTGTTGTTCTGGGATTGATTTGTACTTTTCACACCAAAGTACGCTCATCTCTAGGAGACAGAACGCGTCTCCTTCCTGAGCGGTATGACGGCTGCGTGGTCCCATGGTGTTTATACTTGCGTAGTATTGTTTGTACAGATGAACGTGGTACCTTCAGGCATTTAGAAATTGCTCCCAAGGATGAACCAGACTTGTGAGGTCTACAATGAAATACATCCACAGTTACACTTCCAATTGACTCAAATGATGTATATTAGCCTATCAGAAGCTTCTAAAACCATGACATCCTTTTCTGTCATTTTCCAAGCTGTTTAAAGGCACAGTCAACTTAGTGTGAGTAAAATTCTGACCCACTGCAAATGTGATACAGTGAATTATATGTGAAATAATCTGTCTGTAAACAATTGTTGGAAAAAGTATTGTCATGCACAAAGTAGATGTCCTAACCAACTTGCTCTGGGTCTTCCATTCCTGTGACGGTCCTCATGAAAGCCATTTTCATCACAGCGCGTGATGGTTTTTGCGACTGCACTTGAAGAAACTTTCAAACTTTCTAGAAATGTTCCAGATTGACTGACCTTCATGTCTTAAAGTATTGATGGATTGTCGTTTCTCTTTACATATTTGAGCTGTTCTTGCCATTATATGGACTTCGTCTTTTACCAAATAGGGCTATCTTCTGTATACCACCCCTACTTTGTGACAACACACCTGTTAATTGAAATGCATTCTAGGTGACCTCATGAAGCTGGTTGAGAGAATGTCAAGAGTGTGCACAGCTGTCATCAAGGCCAAGTGTGGCTACTTTGAATAATCTAGTTTGTTTAACCTTTTGGGATAGGGGGCAGCATTTTCACTTTTGGATGAATAGCGTGCCCAGAGTGAACTTCCTCCTACTCTGTCACAGATGCTAATATATACATATTATTAGTATTGGATAGAAAACACTCTGAAGTTTCTAAAACTGTTTGAACGATGCCTATGAGTATAACAGAACTCATATGGCAGGCGAAAACCTGAGAAAAATCCAACCAGGAAGTGGGACATCTGATGTTTTTAGTTTTTCAAAGCTTGGCCTACCAAATACACATACAGATATGGATAAAGTTGCACTTCCTACGGCTTCCACTGGATGTCAACCGTCTTTAGAAACTTGAATGAGGATTCTACTATAACGGAGTGGCTCATGAGACCTATTTGAGTCAGTGGTCTGGCAGAGAGCCTTGGTCTCATGACGCGCGCTCCCGACAGAGTTACCTCTCGTTCCAGTGTTTTTCTGAAGACAAAGGAATTCTCCGGTTGGAACATTATTGATGTTTTATGTTAAAAACATCCTAAAGATTGATTCCATACATCGTTTGACATGTTTATAAAGGACTGTAATGGAACATTTCAAGTTTGTCTGGATGAAGTGCCTGCGCCTCACGAAGATGGATTACTGGGCTGAACACGCTAACAACAAGTGGCTATTTGGACATAAATGATGGAACTTTATGGAACAAATCAGTAATTTATTGTTGAACCCGGGATTCCTGAGAGTGCCTTCTGATTAAGATCATCAAAGGTAAGTGAATATTTATGGTGTTGTTAATAACTTTGTTGATTCCAAAATGGCGGATATTCCTCTGGCTGTTTTGGGTTCTGAGCGCCGTTCTCAGATTATGCTTTTTCCGTAAAAAAAATGTGAAATCTGACACCGCGGTTGCATTAAGGAGAAGTCTATCTTGAATTCTGTGAATAACACTTGTATCTTTTATCAATGTTATTATGAGTATTTATGCAAAATCACCGGATGTTTTGGAATCTGAATGTAAACTGAGATTTTTGGATATAAATATGCACATTATCGAGCAAAACATACATGTATTGTGTAACATGATGTCCTATGAGTGTCATCTGATGAAGCTCATCAAAGGCTATGTGACTTGGCTATGACCTAACATAATCATATGTTGCGCTTTAGCTGTAAAGCATTTTTTAAATCGGACACGATGGGTAGATTAGCAAGATAATTTATCTTTCATTTGCTGTATTGAAAATAGTAAAAATAAAGAAAAACCCTTGAATGAGTACGTGTGTCCAAACTTTTTTTCCAGAAAATATGTATTTTTAAGTTGTAGATTTTATTGTGTATTTATTACTTTTGTAAATTGTGTCAAATAATTCAGCATTAGCTGCCATTGATACTGTGTTGCCTTACTGAATTTTAAATAAACCATTCTCTCTCTTACAGGTTTTCCCGCCATTCTGGGATGAGATTCCCTTTTGTAACGGTCGTCGTTGCATGAAGGATCGGACCAAAGCGCAGCGTGGTAAGTGTTCATGATTTTTATTTAAACTGAACAATGAAACAAAATAACAAAGAGCAAAACGACAACGAACAGTTCTATCAGGTGCAGAAACACAAAACAGAAAATAACTACCCACAAAACACAGGTGGGAAAAGGCTGCCTAAGTATGGTTCCCAATCAGAGACAACGATAGACAGCTGTCCCTGATTGAAAACCATACCCGGCCAAAACAAAGAAACACAAAACATAGAAAAATGAACATAGAATGCCCACCCAAATCACACCATGACCAAACCAAAATAGAGACATAAAAAGCTCTCTAAGGTCAGGGCGTGACACCTTTTTATGAACGGAACAGGAGAGAAAATTAAAAAGTAATGATACACAACTCAATACAAAAGACAGCTCAGTCACTCAGACAGTTGGTCAGACAGTCGATCAGACAGTCAGTCACTCAGAGAGTCAGTCAGACAGTTGGTCAGATAGTCAGATAGTCAGTCAGACAGTCAGTCAGATAGTCAGTCTGACTACCTTTATTTAATCTGTATTTAACTTGGCAAGTCGGTTAAGAACACATTCTGATTTTCAATGACGGCCTAGGAACGGTGGGTTAACTGCCTTGTTCAGGGCCAGAATGACAGATTTTCACCAAATTTACAGTTAACTAGTCCAACGCAATAAAGACCTGCCTCTCTCTCGTTGCACATTTTTTGCGTTTTGCCAGCAGCTCTTCGTTGTGCATCAAGCATTGCGCTGTTTATGACTTCAAACCTATCAACTCCCGAGATGAGGCTGGTGTAACCGAAGTGAAATGGCTAGCTAGTTAGCGCGCGCTATCTTCAAACTTCACTCGCTCTGAGCCGTGGGGTGGTTGTTTCCCTTGCTCTGCATGGGTAACGATGCTTCGAGGGTGCTGTTGTCGTTGTGTTGCTGGTTCGAGCCCAGGGAGGAGCGAGGAGAGGGACGGAAGCTATACTGTTACACTGGCAATACTAAAGTGCCTATAAGAACATCCAATAGTCAAAGGTATATGAAATACAAATGGTATAGAGAGAATAGTCCTATAAATAATATATTAACTACAACCTAAAACCTCTTACCTTGGAATATTGAAGTCTCATGTTAAAAGGAACCACCAGCTTTCATATGTTCTCATGTTCTGAACAAGGAACTTAAACGTTAGCTTTCTGACATGGCACATATTGCACTTTCACTTTCTTCTCCAACACTTTGTTTTTTCATCATTTAAACCAAATTGAACATGTTTCATTATTTATTTGAGGCTAAATTTATTGTATTGATGTATTATATTAAGTTAAAATAAGTGTTCATTCAGTATTGTTGTAATTGTCATTATTACAAATATAGGTTTTTTTTTGTAAATCGGGCCAAACTAATCGGTATCGGCTTTTTTGGTCCTCCAATAATCGGTATCGGCGTTGAAAAATCATAATCGGTCGACCTCTACTCCAGACCAGTTGCAAAAAAACAACTCGTAATCCAATTCAGATGGAGGATTCCAGGAAAGTAGAGAGTGATAGACTGTAACAGGAACATCTGGACAGACAGGGCTCTCGACCCAGTCACCTACTGTCAACAACATCACACTTGGATGAGATCTTCTGGATTTCTACAGTCCAGACCTTACTTGGGTATTTCCAAACCTGAGGATCTGAAGGGAATAGGTGTGACTTTCGCTCACAGTTAAAAACGGTACGATTTATTTAGCTATTTCAGTCCCCCCAAAAAACAGGACGTTTCTTCTGTCAATTACCATCATTAAAATCTACTAATCTCCAACCTGAGGAGGATCTATAATGTATGACCGATATATGATCAGAGTTTGATCATCATTACTGTATGAAAAAGGTCGAAATGGGATTGTATTCACGCTTGAAACAGACAATGCTCATATGGGGTTGTCTGTGGACCAGTCAAAATAGAATGGGCCGGTGTTGTACCCTACTCTGGACTGTATAGAATGGGGCCAGTGTTGTGCCCTACTCTGGACTGTATAGAATGGGGCCGGTGTTATTCCTTACTCTGGACTGTATAGAATGAGGCCAGTGTTGTGTCCTACTCTGGACTGTATAGAATGGGGCCGGTGTGTTGTGTCCTACTCTGGACTGTATAGAATGGGGCCAGTGTCATTCCCTACTCTGGACTGTATAGAATGGGGCCGGTGTTATTCCCTACTCTGGACTGTATAGAATGGGGCATGTGTTGTGCCCTACTCTGGACTGTATAGAATGGGGCCGGTGTTGTGTCCTACTCTGGACTGTATAGAATGGGGCCGGTGTTGTGTCCTACTCTGGACTGTATAGAATGGGGCCGGTGTTGTGTCCTACTCTGGACTGTATAGAATGGGGCCGGTGTTATTCCCTAACCTGGACTGTATAGAATGGGGCAGGTGTTGTGCCCTACTCTGGACTGTATAGAATGGGGCCGGTGTTGTGCCCTACTCTGGACTGTATAGAATGGGGCCGGTGTTGTGCCCTACTCTGGACTGTATAGAATGGGGCCGGTGTTGTGCCCTACTCTGGACTGTATAGAATGGGGCCGGCCCTACTCTGGACTGTATAGAATGGGGCCCGTGTTGTGCCCTACTCTGGACTGTATGTGTGTGCCCTACTCTGGACTGTATAGAATGGGGCCGGTGTTGTGCCCTACTCTGGACTGTATAGAATGGGGCCGGTGTTGTTGTGTCCTACTCTGGACTGTATAGAACTGCCCTACTGTATAGAATGGGGCCCGTGTTGTGCCCTACTCTGGACTGTATAGAATGGGGCCGGTGTTGTGCCCTACTCTGGACTGTATAGAATGGGGCCGGTGTTGTGCCCTACTCTGGACTGTATAGAATGGGGCCGGTGTTGTTGTGTCCTACTCTGGACTGTATAGAATGGGGCCGGTGTTGTGCCCTACTCTGGACTGTATAGAATGGGGCCGGTGTTGTTGTGTCCTACTCTGGACTGTATAGAATGGGGCCGGTGCTGTGCCCTACTCTGGACTGTATAGAATGGGGCCGGTGTTGTGCCCTACTCTGGACTGTATAGAATGGGGCCGGTGTTGTGCCCTACTCTGGACTGTATAGAATGGGGCCAGTGTTGTTGTGACCTATTCTGGACTGTATAGAATGGGGCCGGTGTTGTTGTGACCTATTCTGGACTGTATAGAATGGGGCCGGTGTTGTTGTGACCTATTCTGGACTGTATAGAATGGGGCCGGTGTTGTGCCCTACTCTGGACTGTATAGAATGGGGCCGGTGTTGTTGTGACCTACTCTGGACTGTATAGAATGGGGCCGGTGTTGTGCCCTACTCTGGACTGTATAGAATGGGGCCGGTGTTGTGCCCTACTCTGGACTGTATAGAATGGGGCCGGTGTTGTGTCCTACTCTGGACTGTATAGAATGGGGCCGGTGTTGTGCCCTACTCTGGACTGTATAGAATGGGGCCGGTGTTGTGTCCTACTCTGGACTGTATAGAATGGGGCCGGTGTTGTGTCCTACTCTGGACTGTATAGAATGGGGCCGGTGTTGTGCCCTACTCTGGACTGTATAGAATGGGGCCGGTGTTGTGCCCTACTCTGGACTGTATAGAATGGGGCTACTCTGGACTGTATAGAATGTTGTGCCCTACTCTGGACTGTATAGAATGGGGCCGGTGTTGTGCCCTACTCTGGACTGTATAGAATGGGGCCGGTGTTGTGCCCTACTCTGGACTGTATAGAATGGGGCCGGTGTTGTGCCCTACTCTGGACTGTATAGAATGGGGCCGGTGTGTTGTGCCCTACTCTGGACTGTATAGAATGGGGCCGGTGTTGTGCCCTACTCTGGACTGTATAGAATGGGGCCGGTGTTGTGCCCTACTCTGGACTGTATAGAATGGGGCCGGTGTTGTGTCCTACTCTGGACTGTATAGAATGGGGCCGGTGTTGTGTCCTACTCTGGACTGTATAGAATGGGGCCGGTGTTGTGCCCTACTCTGGACTGTATAGAATGGGGCCCTACTCTGGACTGTTAGAATTGTGTGCCCTACTCTGGACTGTATAGAATGGGGCCGGTTATGTGCCCTACTCTGAACTGTATAGAATGGGGCCGGTGTTGTGCCCTACTCTGGACTGTATAGAATGGGGCCAGTGTTATTCCCTACTCTGGACTGTATAGAATGGGGCCGGTGTTGTTGTGACCTATTCTGGACTGTATAGAATGGGGCCGGTGTTGTGCCCTACTCTGGACTGTATAGAATGGGGCCGGTGTTGTTGTGTCCTACTCTGGACTGTATAGAATGGGGCCCTACTCTGAACTGTTGTTGTGTCCTACTCTGGACTGTATAGAATGTGTTGTGCCCTACTCTGGACTGTATAGAATGGGGTGTTGTGCCCTACTCTGGACTGTATAGAATGGGGCCGGTGTTGTTGTGTCCTACTCTGGACTGTATAGAATGGGGCCGGTGTTGTGCCCTACTCTGGACTGTATAGAATGGGGCCGGTGTTGTTGTGTCCTACTCTGGACTGTATAGAATGGGGCTGGTGTTGTTGTGTCCTACTCTGGTCTGTATAGAATGGGGCTGGTGTTGTTGTGCCCTACTCTGGACTGTATAGAATGGGGCCGGTGTTGTTGTGCCCTACTCTGGACTGTATAGAATGGGGCCGGTGTTGTTGTGACCTATTCTGGACTGTATAGAATGGGGCCGGTGTTGTTGTGACCTATTCTGGACTGTATAGAATGGGGCCGGTGTTGTGCCCTACTCTGGACTGTATAGAATGGGGCCGGTGTTGTTGTGCCCTACTCTGGACTGTATAGAATGGGGCCGGTGTTGTGCCCTACTCTGGACTGTATAGAATGGGGCCAGTGTTACTCTGGACTGTATAGAATGGGGCCGGTGTTGTGTCCTACTCTGGACTGTATAGAATGGGGCCGGTGTTGTGCCCTACTCAGGACTGTGTGTTGTGTCCTATTCTGGACTGTATAGAATGGGGCCGGGGTTGTGCCCTACTCTAGACTGTATAGAATGGGGCCGGTGTTGTTGTGACCTATTCTGGACTGTATAGAATGGGGCCGGTGTTGTGCCCTACTCTGGACTGTATAGAATGGGGGCCGGTGTTGTTGTGTCCTATTCTGGACTGTATAGAATGGGACCGGTATTGTGCCCTACTCTGGACTGTATAAAATGGGGCCGGTGTTGTGCCCTACTCTGGACTGTATAGAATGGGGCCGGTGTTGTGCCCTACTCTGGACTGTATAGAATGGGGCCGGGGTTGTGCCCTACTCTAGACTGTATAGAATGGGGCTGGTGTTGTTGTGACCTATTCTGGACTGTATAGAATGGGGCCGGTGTTGTGCCCTACTCTGGACTGTATAGAATGGGGCCGGTGTTGTGCCCTACTCTGGACTGTATAGAATGGGGCCGGTGTTGTGCCCTACTCTGGACTGTATAGAATGGGGCCGGTGTTGTGCCCTACTCTGGACTGTATAGAATGGGGAGGGTTTGGGCTACTCTGATAAACCTACATTAGCTTTATACAGAATGTTATGAAAAATGTAAATGAGAAACCAAAAGTAATGTGATGGGTAAGGTTTCAGTATCACCTTATTAGTCATCAGACACAAAAACTACCAAGCTAGATCACACTTTATCTGATAAATGGTTACTACAAGTCATTATTTGATCACTGGTCGTTGGTTACTACAGGCGACCCCGTAGATCTTTGATAATCTGATATCCGATCCCCCTCCTAAAGGTAAGCCTGACCTACACTTTTCTTTCTTCCCTAAATCACATTAACCTCCCAAACATCTTCCAGCCCAGCAGTCCCCTTCTCTAACCTCTCTTTCCCAACACATACTTAGTGTGTGTCCCAAATGGCACCCTATTCCCTACAGAGTGCACATAGTGCTATGGGCCCTATAGGTTGTGTAATATATAGAGAATAGGATGCCATTTGGGATGCAGAGTTACACCTCTCCCTTACACAAGTAGGGCCCAATGAAGCATCACACAAATATCTGTAGCGGACAGGTCCCAATCTTATCCGCCCTCTGCCCATTTAAGCTGAAACACGCCGCCGTTTACACAAGAGCTCCATAAAAGTGCCCAGGCAGAGCTATCTATCTATCTTCCTTGCCTGCCATTCATCCAGCCTGTATTGGGTTAGTGCGCTAACTGCTGCTAACGCTAACCCTTTGGTGAGTAGTTAGCATAGCCAGGCAGAATTAATGGGGGTCAGAGGGATCTAATAGGTTAGCCCATGATCACATGTCATTGACAAGGCCTGTTAGCCTGACCTGTGCCGTTCCAAGCCTGCGCTAGCTGCTAGCCACCAATCCCTACCAACCCCATTGATCATTTAGCGCTAGCTGCTTCAGTCAGTGCTGTTAATCAATTTAGGGGCCGGGGCTGTAGGATGAGGAGCCAGTAATGATGCTCTCTGCTCTCTCCCCAGAGACGGGGCATTATAAAGAAGTTACATTATTTATCAGCAGGGCCTGGACGGGGCCTCCATTAGCCCCCACTCAATTGAGTCGCTGGCTATGAAGGGAGGAGTGGATGGAGAGAGGAATAAAGAGATGCAGAGAGATAAAGAGAAGAGGAGAGAGGGATGAAGAGAGGTAAAGAGGAGAGGAGAGGGATGAAGAGAGGTAAAGAGGAGAGGAGAGAGGGATAAAGAGATGCAGAGAGATAAAGAGGAGAGGAGAGAGGGATGAAGAGAGGTAAAGAGGAGAGGAGAGAGGGATAAAGAGAGGTAAAGTGTCATGTTTTGTCATATATTGTCTTGTCATTATGCTTTCCCTTCTGTTCGTTTCCCCCTGCTGGTCTTTTTAGGATCGTTCCGTTCCTGCTCCCAGCTGTTCCTATTCCCTAATCAATCATTTAGTCTTCCCACACCTGTTCCTTATCTTTTCCCCTGATTAGAGTCCCTATTTCTTCCCTTGTTTTCCGTTCCTGTCCTGTCGGATCCTTGTCTATTGTTCACCGTGCTGTGTTTGTGTATCGCCCTGTCGTGTCGTGTTTTCCTCAGATGCTGCGTGGTGAGCAGGTGTCTGAGTCTGCTAAGTTCAAGTGCCTTCCCGAGGCAACCTGCAGTTCAAGATCGAGTCTCCAGTCTGTTCTCGTCATTACGAGTGGAAATTGTGTTTTTTGATTGTATTTTTACTTTACTGGATTAAAGACTCTGTTTTCGCCAAGTCGCTTTTGGGTCCTCATTCACCTGCATAACAGAAGGATCCGACCAAGTATGGACCCAGCGACTATGGATTCTCTCTACTCTACTCTCGAGTTCCAGGGAGCGATGCTCGGCAGACACGAGCAGGAATTGTGTGCTGCTCGGCATGCCATTGAGACCCTGGCCGCTCAGGTCTCCGACCTCTCAGGACAGTATCAGAGTCTTCGTCTCGTGCCACCAGCTACTTCCGGGTCTTCCGAGCCTCCGGAACCTAGGGTTAATAACCCACCATGTTATTCTGGGCAGCCCACTGAGTGCCGCTCCTTTCTCACCCAGTGTGATATAGTGTTCTCTCTCCAACCCAACACATACTCAAGAGAGAGAGCTCGGATTGCCTACGTCATATCACTCCTTACTGGTCGGGCTCGGCAGTGGGGCACAGCTATCTGGGAGGCAAGCGCTGAGTGTACTAACAATTATCTGAACTTTAAAGAGGAGATGATAAGAGTTTTTGATCGTTCAGTTTTGGGAAAGAAGCTTCTTGGTCCCTGTCTTCCCTATGTCAAGGTAATCGATCCATAACGGATTACTCTATAGAGTTTCGCACTCTTGCTGCCTCCAGTAACTGGAACGAGCAGGCGTTGCTCGCTCGTTTTCTGGAGGGACTCCACGCTAAGGTTAAGGATGAGATTCTCTCTCGAGAGGTTCCATCCAGCGTGGATTCTTTGATTGAAGCTATTCGCATTGAACGACGGGTAGATCTTCGTCACCGAGCTCATAGAAGAGAGCTCGCGTTAACTGTGTCTCCCCTCTCTCGGACACTACCATCTTTCCCCACTGACTCAGGTGTTGAGCCCATGCAGCTGGGGGGTATTCGCATCTCGACTAAGGAGAGGGAACGGAGAATCACCAACCGCCTCTGTCTCTATTGCGGTTCCGCTGGTCATTTTGTCATTTCATGTCCAGTTAAAGGCCAGAGCTCATCAGTAAGCGGAGGGCGACTGATAAGCGCTACTAGACGGTCCTCTCCGTCAAGGACTTTACCGGTCCATCTACGCTGGACCGGATCGGCAGCTTCCTGCAGTGCATTAATAGACTCTGGGGCGGAGGGCTGTTTTATGGACGAAGCCTGGGCTCGGGAACATGACATTCCTCTCAGACAGTTAGGGGAGCCCACGGTCATGTTTGCCTTGGATGGTAGTCCTCTCCCCAGTATATTATATGAAACATTACCTTTAACCCTCACTGTATCTGGTAACCATAGTGAGACCATTTCTTTTTTGATTTTTTGTTCACCTTTTACACCTGTTGTTTTGGGTCATCCCTGGCTAGTGTGTCATAATCCTTCTTTTGATTGGTCTAATAATTCTATCCTTTCCTGGAACGTTTCTTGTCATGTGACGTGTTTAATGTCTGCTATTTCTCCTGTTTGTTCTGTCCCCTCTTCTCAGGAGGAACCTGGTGATTTGACAGGAGTGCCAGAGGAATATCATGGTCTGCGCACGGTCTTCAGTCGGTCCAGAACCAACTCCCTTCCTCCTCACCGGTCGTATGATTGTTGTTCTGATCTCTTCAAAGAGCGTTTTGCATCCGCTCCTATCCTTGTTGCACCTGACGTCACTAAACAGTTTATTGTTGAGGTTGACGCGGGGGTGGGATGGGAGCCATTCTGTCCCAGCGCTCCGATACTGATGGGGTCCACCCTTGTGCGTATTTTTCTCATCGCCTGTCATCGGAACGTAACTATGCTGAGCTTCTACCGATCCCGAGGGGATCCTTCCTGTTGGGCGTGTTGTCGGGTTGACTGTCTGGGGAATTGAGAGACAGGTTAAGCAAGCACTCACGCACACTGCGTCGCCCGCGCTTGTCCTAGTAACCTTCTTTTCGTTCCTGTTTCTACTCGTCTGGCTGTTCTTCAGTGGGCTCACTCTGCCAAGTCAGCTGGCCATCCCGGCGTTCGGGGTACGCTTGCTTCTATTCGCCAGCGGTTTTGGTGGCCTACTCAGGAGCGTGACACGCGCCGTTTCGTGGCTGCGTGTTCAGACTGCGCGCAGAAGCAGTAATTTTTTTTTTCTGCTTCTGCTCCTGGTCTTGCTGGGTCTCAGTCTGTTCCCTGCCATCGCATCTCTCCTGTTCTTGTTCCTGCCCTTGCTGTGTCTCAGTCTGTCCCTAGTTGTTACTCTCCTGGCCTGTTTGGTTCTGTTTGCTCTTTAGCTTTCAGTTCTCTACCCGTGTCTCATTTTTTTTTTAGAGTAGTACCCTAGTTTCCCTTTTTATCGTTTTCCGTTACGGTCCTGAGGAGAGGAGTTGGGTTCTTTCTCGGGACGTGCTGGACCGTTTGTGATCTATGATTTCCTCCGTTGCCGCCAGTGTTCCTCCTCGAGAGCGCCAGGAGGCGCTCGGTGAGTGGGGGGGTACTGTCATGTTTTGTCATATATTGTCTTGTCATTATGCTTTCCCTTCTGTTCGTTTCCCCCTGCTGGTCTTTTTAGGTTCGTTCCCCTTTTTCTCTCTCCCTTCCTCTCTCTCTTCTCTCTATCGTTCCGTTCCTGCTCCCAGCTGTTCCTATTCCCCTAATCAATCATTTAGTCTTCCCACACCTGTTCCTTATCTTTTCCCCTGATTAGAGTCCCTATTTCTTCCCTTGTTTTCCGTTCCTGTCCTGTCGGATCCTTGTCTATTGTTCACCGTGCTGTGTTTGTGTATCGCCCTGTCGTGTCGTGTTTTCCTCAGATGCTGCGTGGTGAGCAGGTGTCTGAGTCTGCTAAGTTCAAGTGCCTTCCCGAGGCAACCTGCAGTTCAAGATCGAGTCTCCAGTCTGTTCTCGTCATTACGAGTGGAAATTGTGTTTTTTGATTGTATTTTTACTTTACTGGATTAAAGACTCTGTTTTCGCCAAGTCGCTTTTGGGTCCTCATTCACCTGCATAACATAAAGAGGAGAGGAGAGAGGTATAAAGAGATGCAGAGAGATAAAGAGGAGAGAGGGATGAAGAGAGGTAAAGAGGAGAGGAGAGAGGGATAAAGAGAGGTAAAGAGGAGAGGAGAGAGGGATGAAGAGAGGTAAAGAGGAGAGGAGAGAGGGATAAAGAGATGCAGAGAGATAAAGAGGAGAGGAGAGAGGGATGAAGAGAGGTAAAGAGGAGAGGAGAGAGGGATAAAGAGATGCAGAGAGATAAAGAGGAGAGAGGGATGAAGAGAGGTAAAGAGGAGAGGAGAGGGATGAAGAGAGGTAAAGAGGAGAGGAGAGAGGGATAAAGAGATGCAGAGAGATAAAGAGGAGAGGAAAGAGGGAGGAAGAGAGGTAAAGAGGAGAGGAGAGAGGGATAAAGAGATGCAGAGAGATAAAGAGGAGAGGAGAGAGGGATGAAAAGAGGTAAAGAGGAGAGGAGAGAGGGATAAAGAGATGCAGAGAGATAAAGAGGAGAGAGGGATGAAGAGAGGTAAAGAGGAGAGGAGAGAGGGAGGAAGAGAGGTAAAGAGGAGAGGAGAGAGGGATAAAGAGATGCAGAGAGATAAAGAGGAGAGGAGAGAGGGAGGAAGAGAGGTAAAGAGGAGAGGAGAGAGGGATAAAGAGATGCAGAGAGATAAAGAGGAGAGGAGAGAGGGATGAAGAGAGGTAAAGAGGAGAGAGGGATAAAGAGATGCAGAGAGATAAAGAGGAGAGAGGGATGAAGAGAGGTAAAGAGGAGAGGAGAGAGGGAGGAAGAGAGGTAAAGAGGAGAGGAGAGAGGGATAAAGAGATGCAGAGAGATAAAGAGGAGAGGAGAGAGGGAGGAAGAGAGGTAAAGAGGAGAGGAGAGAGGGATAAAGAGATGGAGAGAGATAACAAATAGAGGAGAGAGGGATGGGAGAGGAGGGTGCGTGTGTGCATGTGTGCATGTGTGCGTGTGTGTGTGTGTGTGTGTGTGTGTGTGTGTGTGTGTGTGTGTGTGTGTGTGTGTGTGTGTGTGTGTGTGTGTGTGTGTGTGTGTGTGTGTGTGTGTGTGTGTGTGTGTGTGTGTGTGTGTGCGTTTGTGTGTACGTGCATGTGCAAGTGTGTCTGAGAGAGAGAAAAAGAGTGAACAGAGAGACCAAGGGAGGAAAGAGAGAGAGAGAGAGGGGGAAAGAGTGAGAAGAGAGAGAGAGGAACGAGGGAGGAGAGCGAAGGGGGATGCAAATTTTCATTAATACACACACACTGTCTAGCCTCTCGGCGTAAACCTTCCACTTCACACAAGAGTGTTTCCTCTAACTGTCAGCTCAGCAGCCCAACACAAATAGTGACAATACGGCTTCGTTGTGCTGTCTCCCTCTCACTCTGTGTGGCCTGACCCATCGCCTTTGAGGAGGTGTAATGTGTTCATTAATACACAGATAACAATCATCAAGTACCAAAACTGGATATCAAAATTCAATGAATGAGTATCGATGAATGATCTCCAAAAGGCAGCCGAGAGAATGTGTTTCGACAAGCAAGCCCTCACGAACTAGGCCTACCCACAACACCACAACACCCAAACAACCATTCCTGCCCAGCCTCTACAGTAGACAGAAATAACCAGACAGACAGACAGGAAGACAGAGAGGTGTTGCCCTTGGTGACTAGACACAGCATTGACCCAGGAGGTCTACACAAATCTAGGGTCAGTTATCACACACGCACACGTGAGCACACACACACATCAAATCAAAAATCAAATTTATTTATATAGCCCTTCGTACATCAGCTGATATCTCAAAGTGCTGTACAGAAACCCAGCCTAAAACCACCACATCCACCACACCTCACGTTAGACACAAACATAACTCACCCACTGTAACCAACCCATGGGCTATCAATCAGCTATCCCAACTAGAGGTCGACCGATTAATCGGACTGGCCGATTAATTAGGGCCGATTTCACGTTTTCATAACAATCGGAAATCTGTATTTTCGGACACCGATTTGGCCGATTTTTCTTCTTCTTTTTTAAACCTTTATTTAATCTTTATTTAACAAGGCAAGACAGTTAAGAACACATTCTTATTTTCAATGACGGCCTAGGAACAGTGGGTTAACTGCCTTGTTCAGGGGCAGAATGATAGATTTTTACTTTGTCAGCTCGGGGATTCAATCTTACAACCTTACAGTTAACTAGTCCAACGCTCTAACCTGCCTCTATTGAAGACTCAAATTTTTTTTTTTTTTTTTTTTAAATTGACCGATTAATTGGTATCGACTTTTTTTGGTCCTTCAATAATCGATATCGGTGTTGAAAAATCATAATCGGTCTACCTCTAATCCCAACCATCCCAGGGATTTGGGGTAAGTGTTGTGTTTGTGGTGGTTGGGATGGTCGGGAGGACACCTCAGGCCAACACATCATGAGGGGTCTGGGAGGGGTCGGACATATAGAGAATGGCTATTCTGAGGATGCCTCTGTCTGAAATGAGAATGATGTTATGGCTGGAATGTGGTTAACTTGTTTATTCCTATAAGGGGGAAATGTCTCTCCAAGTCCACCATGTGCTGTACCAGACTGAATACAGGAGATGTCCACCTATAGATGAACAGAAGAGGAACTGAGAAATGTGCCATTTCCTCTGTATAAGATCTAGGTTAAATGTCTAAGCTAAGACTGGACTCATTTTTACAGTGTTAACTACACAGAAGAATACCTCATTCTCTGAGATAATGCTGCATATGAATGATCAATATCACTATCAACGCTGGGATTTAAAGATACAGTAGACATGTCCCTTTCACTCCTTCTATTATCCTGTCTTTAGCGAACCCAACAGCTAACTTATCAGACCATTGCAGAAATATCACATCTTTATTAGAACTATGTAACACAGGCATTGCATCACAATCGTTATATCTATTTAAAAGTGTGAATAAAGCCAAACTGTCAGTCCACCATGTGCCCCACCACAACAACAAAAAACAGAAACAAATTGTTAATTTAACACAAACCTGAATTTGACAAGGATGCTGCAGGATTCAACAATTGTACTAAATCATGGACAAGGACAAATTCCAGTCCTTTGAGTAATCTGATATGTCATCTTCAATGATGTCAGGAGATCTGGCCCTGCTGCTCAGGGTCTCACAGTCACACAGGCTCGCTCTGCATCCATGAGACATGGAACACATGCATGTGCACGCGCGCGCAAACACACGATGGTAAAGATAGATAGCCTATATTGATTATTTAAAGCAAGTCATTTAGCAATGAGACACAGCTTCCCTCCAAATGGACACTGACGTTGAGATGAAGATCACTGTTAATATCCAATTAAATATCGCAAATCTTGATTTTGCATCTTGGTTTTGCTGCTACATGCATGATGCATGAACATAGATCAAATAATCTGCATGACATTTGCAGATGGAAAGTAAACATGTGTGTCACAAATCTGATGTTGATACTATTTCTGAGTACAAGAGGCCTACATCAGTAGCATATTAGATTTAATCACAACAAATACAGATGAACAGACTGATATCAAACACCATACCAAAACAATGCATCACAAAGGTTAACCATCAAAGCAGACTGACACATTGAAATACACACATTGTGCACACTATGAATATTTTTTCACAAGTACGTGTTCCAACTGTAGGATACACGACAATACAATGTTACAAATATGAAATGAATCCCACATTCTACTAACGTTAATTGCCAATCAATCTCTGTTGCCAAATATGATAGACAGAAAAGTTTGAAGCCTCAAAATACACTTTCACTGTCTCTATCCCTTTTAAAAAGTTGCAAATATTATTTTCTTATAAGCAATAGATCTAGTCAACCGAACATACTCATTCCCCCGTGGTTGTTTATGTTTTGACGGGTGAAAAATAAAGTTTACAGTACCTTATAAACAGCTATCAAGCTCGCTCTCAACGCTCCCATACTATACCGCTGCCTGTCTCTGGTCTCCTCGCACTGGCGTCAGGGAGTCGCGGGGCCGTCGCACCCTCCGCGGAGCGCCAGTATCATGCCGCGGGATACAGTTTGGGGCGGCCCATGAACAACAAGACCTACTTTTACACATCTAACATTTTCATGCACTGTGGAATGGATTATGTAACTATAAAACAATGTATTCTTTCGTGGAGTTTTTTAATAGCTTTTTTGCTATTTTGGCAGTGGAGACTAGTGGAGCGCCAAGTTGATTGCCTGTAGAGGACTATATACTCATCGGACTCCTGTTTGTCGTTAAAAGATAGTTATGTGCTGCATCTTTTATGTGCAAATTGCATGAATGAGAAAAGAAGTACAGTTAGCATATTTATTTTACGAAGCTGTGAACATTTTTGAGGGTTTGATGCACTGTGATTAGATAGCAGAACATTCTTGCAGATGGATTGGCACAGCTGTTTTTGATGAACAGTTGCATTTATTCAAAAGATACATTTATTGCCATTGATGTATTTGCTGATTCAACAAAATGGCCACACACATTCACACACTGTAAATAAAGATTGTGATAATTTCTTGTCGAAGGAATGCATAGAATAAATTATAAATGAATGCATATAACCGACATAAAAACATAGGTTATTCTGGTGTAATACTATATAATGTAATAGTATAGGCCATTTAGCAGACACTTTTATTCAAAGTTACTTACAGTCAAGCATATATACATATACATTCTTATATTATACTGAAGAAAAATATAAACACAACATGCAACAATTTCAAAGATTTTACTGACTGAGTTCATATAAGAATATCAGTCAATTGAAATAAATAAATTAGGCCCTAATCTATGGATTTTACATGACTGGGCAGGGCGCAGCCATGGGTGGACCTGGAAGGGCGTAGGCCAACCCACTTGGGAGCCAGGCCCAGCCAATCAGAATGAGTTTTTCCCCCAAATGGGGCCTTTTTATAGACAGAAATATATATGGTCTCAGACGATCCCTCAGGTGATGAAGCCGGATGTGGAGGTCCTGGGCTGGCGTGGTTACAATGTGGTCTGCGGTTGTGAGGCCGGTTGGACGTACTGCCAAATTCTCTAAAACGACGTTGGAGGTGACTTATGGTAGAGAAATTAACATTTAATTTTCTGCCAACAGCTCTGGTGGACATTCCTGCAGTCAGCATGCCAATTTCACGCCCCCTCAACACTTGAGACATTTGTGGCATTGTGTTGTGTGACAAAACTGCACATTTTAGAGTGGCCTTTTATTTTCCCCAGCACAAGGTGCACCTGTGTAATGAGCATGCAGTTTAATCAACCTATTCATATGCCACACGTGTCAGGTGGACGAATTATCTTGGCAAATGAGAAATGCTCACTAACAGGGATGTAATCAAATTTGTGCACAAAATTTAAGATAAATAATATTTTTCTGCATATGGAACATTTCTGGGATCTTTTATACCAGCTCATGAAACATGGGATCAGCACTTTACATGGTGCGTTTATATTTTTGTTCAGTATATATTCAATAACCAGAATATGCCCATTTACTGTAGACCTCATATAAGCTTATTTTCACCGCAAGTTAAAAATACACCTTCTGTCTCAGAACTGGATCAGTAATCTCTTGCAAATATGGGAGAAAGAGCGATAACACTGGTGTGGTTATCTGATGGAACTGGCCAGTGCTAAGCTTGTTCTAGGTTCCCCTTCTTTGATTGTGGCGCGATAAGCACTATTTATGTAGTCGGGAGAACTAAAGTGTCTAAGGCAAGTGTCAACACAAAGGGCCTGTTCTGTCATGTCCTCATATAGGCTACCATCTCAAATGAACACCTTGCTCTAGGGGCAAGGCCTAAAGACAGTGTTTTAAAGTAAAGTGGAGAATGACAGCTGTGTTACAACTCAACAACAATGGGCCTGTGTTAAATGTGGGGAAAGACGGCTTAGTTTGTATCAACCCTCATTTTGATTGTCGCACTGTCAGAGAGAACGAAGCTGCAACGATTCATCAAACCATCTCATTAATACTGCATGCTAATGCATGAAAATAGACGTTAGGGTATCAGGCAGGCAGCAGGCAGGCTGGAGGACAGGAACATTAAGTTTAATTTCCTCTCAGATTTGTGTGAGAGAGATGATACTAGACTGCAGACATAAACCCATTTTATATGTATTGACTGAATTGATAAATAGGCTCAATACATAGGCTAATAATAATTACTGATAGTTTACAATTGTGGGATAGTGCACCATAGCCAACCCTACATCTGGAAGCCTGTAAGAAAATGAAGCGAAGAAGAATATAATACACTAGAATATGACATGATAGACTACAATAGAATATAACATACTGGAATAGAACAGAATAGGCCTATGCCATGATGACAGTGAACCTGTCATTATCATAAAATTACCATTGACATAATTGATTAGAAATAGGCTAAAATAGATCTTCCTTTTAAGATGAATGATGATAAATTTCGCAGAATTTTTACCGGTCAAGTTTGACATGACTATTTGGCAAATTGGAGGGAATAGCCAGAGACAAGCCGGTGGAACTAGATTCTCCTCAGGACTACTAGCCGCGGAGGAAAACCGCTGAAATTGGAAGTTACTAGCGCAGGTTACGTCACGGGGCTGGCGACAGAATGTCTGAGTGAGGCGAGAGCAAGCTGCACGTGAACGTGAAGTGAAATCTGTGAAAACAGTGCAATGCGCGAGCGTGTTGGGAGCAGTTGAGGAGGAAAGACAAGGACTCTCGGAGGAGCCCTGAATTAGAATAAAATTGTCTGCAAATTTGATTACTTTGCTGTTTTAGAGCAGCAACAGTGTCTGTTTGCTCTTTCTTGTTCTGTCTGTAATTTTACAGACTGCAACTCACTGTCCAAATACTGTAAATGAATTTGTTTGCAAAGCTGGCAGCCACCCTTAGGCAAATATTTGCATTATGGCACCATCATATCTGATAAACACAGAGATAAAACAATGCACATGTTCTGTTCCAGACAGACTATCAGTGTCAGCATAATTGTAATCAATTTATCAAACCTATTTGAATCAGAACCTTTACAAGTTATCTTGATGACTTGATTGCAAAATAATGTGTGCATTTGCTGATATACACTATATATACACAAAAGTATTTGGACACCCCTTCAAATTAGTGGATTTGTCTATTTCAGCCACACCCGTTGCTGACAGGTGTATAAAATCATGCACACAGCCATGCACTCTCCATACACAAACACTGGCAGTAGAATGGCCTTACTGAAGCGCTCAGTGACTTTCAACGTAGCACCATCATAGGATGCCACCTTTCCAGCAAGTCAGTTTGTCAAATTTCTGCGCTGCTAGAGCTGCCACGGTCAACATTTAAGTGCTGTTATTGTGAATTGGAAACATCTAGGAGCAACACAGACTCAGCACGAAGTGGTAGGCCACACAAGCTCACAGAATGAGACCACCGAGTGCTGAAGCACATAGCACGTAAAAATGGTCTATCCTCGGTTGCAACACTTACTACTGAGCTCCAAACAGCCTCTGGAAGCAACATCAGCACAATAACTTTTAATCGGGAGCTTCATGAAATGGGTTTCCCAGGCCGAGCAGCCACACACAAGCCTAATATCACCACACGCAATGAGTCGGCTGGAGTGGTAAGCTCGCCGCCATTGGACTCTGGACCAGTAGAAACGTGTTCTCTGGAGTGATGAATCACGCTTCACTATCTGGCAGTCTGACGGACAAATCTGGGTTTGGCAGATGCCAGGAGAATTCTTCCTGCCCAAAGTATAGTGCCAACTGTAAAGTTTGGTGCAGGAGGAATAATGGTATGGGGCTATTTTTCATGGTTCAGGCAGGGCCCCTTAGTTCCAGTGAAGGGAAATCTTAACGCTACAGCATTCTGTGCTTCCAACTTTGTGGCAACAGTTTGAAGAAGGCCCTTTACTGTTTCAGCATGACAATGCCCCTGTGCACAAAGCAAAGCAAGGTCCAAACAGAAATGGTTTGTTGAGATCGGTGTGGAATAGAATGACAGACTCCTAGATTATGGCGGATGGCGGTCGGTATGACACTGGCCTTTCATGGAATGTTTGACTCATCCTAATTTTGATTAAACTCATTTGTCTAATCATATAGTCAATGGATACCTTATATTGTTCTTCAGGAAACTGTTAACACAAGAAAAGGAAAATGCATCTGAACTGTAATATCATAGTAAAAGTCATTAGAGATTTAATGAAAGCAGGACTACGGAAAGAACTGGGAAATAGAGTCAACCCCCTTATCTTCCATACGCTGTCTCACCACCACTCTTTCTAGTGATGTGTGTGTGTGTGTGTCTTTTTCTTTCCTGAGATGTTCTATGACAGGTCCTATTGTTAGGTCATCACACAGCTGGATACCTCGGAGTGACGGAGAAGAGAAAAGATCTATTGGAGAGGTCGTCACCTTCCCATCTCTCTTTACCACACAAACACAGGCACGCACGCACGCACGCACGCACGCACGCACACACTGCCTGTGTACTAAATAATGGAAAGCGTTGCTTTCTAAGCACAGATCTAGGATCAGCTCTTCCCGAGATCAACTCTAACCAACAAAAAAAAGGTTCAATGCATATCTGACTCAGACCTAAGATAACCTACTACACCCGACTCAGTCTTAAACCTATCTGACCACTCCTTAGTGACCAGTGACCACTGATCTAAAATAAGACGATAGGTGGGTAACCAAAGGTGGGAACCAATGGTTAGTAGTGTGAGTCATTGACATCACTGGTATAGTGAGTCTTATGATCCTGGCACACCTGTTTTCATCTTAAACCTGTCCGTCCACTCCTTAGTGACCACTGATATAAAATGACTGAAATTAGACGCGATAGGTGGGAACCAATAAGGGGTGGAACCAATGGTTAGTGACTGTGGGCATTTAATATCACACACTTAATGTTGTGGGCGCGTGGCCAGCCACTTTGATTTCACTTAGTTGTTTGAGATCAGAGGTCATGAGGACAGCGTGCCATTGGCCCATTTAAAAGCATTGGAACTCAGCCTGTCTCTAGGCTAGATGGCATGAGGAAGAGCATAACTGGAAGGTTGGATTGCAGCACAGCGTTCCATAGACGTCCATGAATTGGCACGGGCATCGGAATGCTCTACGACGAACGATGACAGACATGTGTTTAGATGAGAGTGAGATAGTCCGGGCGGGCGGTGCGAGTGGGGACGTTGCTCCCCCCCCACCGGAGGACTTTGGCAGGCCTGGTAGGTTTTTCAGTAACGACAGGCATTCTGGCAGGCAGTGTATCAACCAGCTCGCATTTCAAACGGGCGCCTCTCTTGACGCAGCTTTCCACTAGTCCTTCTAGAAATAATGTTGGGAGTGGTAATATTAAAACGGTCTTTCTACGGGCTGAGGGATTACTATCTCCATCCAGTCACTGCACAGCACAATGCCCTAAGCCTTCCTCAGTAGCATACTGTAACATTCAGGTGTCACTCACTCATGTCAGTGACCACAACAAGCATATTGCTGTGTATATACCATTGGCTATTGTCATCATGACTCTCTAAATTGCAAAATAACAAGGCAGACTCATGCACACACAGCTATGCACTGACACGTGCACACACATGGTATGCAACAACAGAATGCATCAGTAGTACCCTACTATGTCACTTCTCCAGTATGACTCACACCCCAGCCTGTAAGGACACACACACACACACACACACACACACACACACACACACACACACACACACACACACACACACACACACACACACACACACACACACACACACACACACACACACACACACACACACACACACACACACACACGCCACTCCTCACCCCTCTGATCTGATCACAGGTCCGCTGGTTATTTGCCGTTTGTCTCTGAGGACAATGTGCTATTTGTGAACCCGCCGTATGTAAACTGAGATGGCAGACTGTCGGCTGTGTCTAAAAATCACGGTTGGGGCTGGTCGCCTGCCCCCCACCCCCACCCAACTACCCCCCAGAAGAGGCCCCCAGGGCAGGGCACCATGGAGGGTGGTCTGGGCTGCCCCTGTCCCCAGGGTTTGGCGGGTTGGGGGGTCACTTTTGGGGAGAAGCGTCAGCTGCCACGGTCACTTGGTGGATGAATGGAATAGTCAGCATCAGACAGCAGCTCACGGCTGTCAGTCAGGGATCCACCCTGAAGCGATGGGTTTGTGGGCTACAACAGAGAAGGGAAGGTGACACACTGGGCCTCTCCTAACTGTGAGATGTGTTCTATTTTATTAGACACGTGCCGGTGAATTCTCAGACAGACCTTCACTTTCAGGCATACATCTCATGACCCATCCACGTTTGGTGTTACGGATGTGATTAGAAGACCACAGAACATTCTTCCTTTGGAGAGGACACAACGCGGTAGTACACAACGCTCATTCAGAAGCTGCATTAAGGGGAATGGGGTAATGGATTTAATTTACGGAGGGTTATACACAATATTCTTGTGAGGTGATGTCAGGGGTGACAAGATGTACCGTGCAAGGTTCTCCTCAACCACTTAATGGATCTTTAATAGAGGAAGTGGAGGAAATGGAGGACGTAACTATAGCCTTGTGATGACAGAACACCCTAAAGCTAATCATCTCATACTGTACATCCAGCACTATCTCTGATATAAACACAGAACACAACACTGATATAGTACAGTACTGTATGCCATACTAAATATGGATCTGCTTTCATAGTAGGGGTCACAATGGGGCAAATATTCGAGCTAAATCTGCTAGATTACATAGATGTTGTTTTAATGGAGTGCAGTGATGAGGTCATCTCTCACGAGACACGCACGCACGCACGCACACACGTGTACATCTGGGAGTTGAGAGAGAGCATTGTAAGCGATAGCATCATGACGTCACCTCTTTTCCTGGATTGGCCTCCAAACACCAGAACGTACTGTAACAGCAGCGGGCAAAAATAGATCACAGTTCCCAAACAAAGCGGTGATGACTGAATTTTAAAAATGTAAGAATCACTCAGGCAGTGGTTGGAATTAGATCATTAGGGTACGTTTGGGTTCGACGTCAATGAGTACAGCGTAACACAAGGAGAGGGGCAGCTGGGGAAGTCATTAGATATAAGTTACTCATTCAAATGGATCGTGATACAGATTTAGCTCAATGAATGAAAAATGTATTATTGTTACAACACAATGATGGTCTTGGAGTAAGGACACCCTGTCCAGTCGAAAAGAACATCAGGTGATAACGGCACCATCTCAAAGCAGGTCTGGTAAGACAAACAAATTAAAAGGGCCGCTGATTTCCAGAACTTTGAGGCGCAGCACGCAATTAAGAGGCATACAACCGAACGGTTCAATGAACATTATTACGTTTCACCTATCATGAAATGCTTGTTAAAATGTCAGTATGTGTGGGTATAGCAGGGATGTTGAATTGAACACTTGTTAAAGAAGCAGAAGCTTGGGGACATCCCTCCCCTGCTTTGTTGACCTTTAGGGGAGAGAGAGAGAGGCAAGCAGCACCCACCTACCCAGACTGAATGATGTCATGCCACCCACCTCCAGACCAGTGGTGGATTGATCTCTGTAGCACCACACCTTAGTCCCCCTGGGCTGCATGTAGCTGTGTCCTCACTGCCCTGCACCCGAGGGAGGCAGGTGGAGGAACTAGGAGGGAGGTGGTCGTGGGGTTAGGGTCAGGGGTAATGTGGTTACAAGATCAGTTAACTGCTCCAATCCAATCGTTATTGATTAGGGGTTGTTGCATCATTTTACTCCCTCCAGGGCAGACAGACCACCACTCTTTCCTCCCTCGCTACCCCCTCCAATAGTCTAGGTATTCACCCCCTCTCTCATCCTGTAGTATCTCCCCCTCTCTAGTATCTTCCCCCTTTCTCTCTCTAATATCTTCCCTCTCTCACTCTTCCTCTATCTTCCCTCCCCCTTTCTCTCCTCTAGTATCTTCCCCATTTTCTCTGTAATATCCCCCCTTCTCTCTCCTCTAGAATCTTTTCCCCCATTTTCTCTCTATCTATCTTCCCTCCTCTATCCCCCCCTCTCTCCCTCTAATAGCTTCCCTCCTCTATCTTCCCCCCTCTCGCTCCCTCTAATATCTTCCCTCCTCTATCTTCCCCTCTCTCGCTCCCTCTAATATCTCCCTCTAATATCTTCCCTCCTCTTCCCCCTCTCTCTCTCCCTCTATATCTTCACTCCTCTATCTCCCTCTAATATCTTCCCTCTCTACCACCCCCCCTCTAATATCTTCCCTCCTCTATCTCTCGCTCCCTCTAATATTTTCCCTCCTCTATCTTCCCCCTTTCTCGCTCCCTCTAATATCTTCCCTCCTCTATCTCCCCCTCTCGCTCCCTCTAATATCTTTCCTCTATCTCTCTCTCTCCCTCTAATATCTTCCCTCCTCTATCCCCTCCTCTATCTTCCCCCTCTCTCCTCCTCCAATATCTTCCCTCCTCTATCTTCCCCCTCTCGCTCCCTCTAATATCTTCCCCCTCTATCTTATCTCTCCCTCTAATATCTTCCCTCCTCTATCTTCCCCCTCTCTCGCTCCCTCTAATATCTTCCCTCTATCTTCCCCTCTCTCTCCTCTAGTATCTTTCCCCTCTCTCCCACCCTCTCTCTCCTCTAGTATCTCCCCCCTCATATCTTCTCCCCATCTCTCTCCTCTAGTATGTCCACCCCCCTCTCTCTCCTAGCATCCACTCCTCTCTCCCACCTCCTTCAGTGTGCAGCCTAGGCCTAAGGGGGAGACCCGTCCCATCGATCATGGCCAATTACCACAGCACAGTGACAGGCAGACCTGGGTTCAAATACTATTTGAAATCACTTCAAATTATTTATGAGACCGTTATTGAGTTTGCCTGGAGTAATGGAACTAGTAGAATAGTCACACAGCTGTAAGCCCAGTCCATCTAGAACCACAGGCAGGCCAAATCAACAATTAAGTATTTGAAAGATTTAAAATAATATTTGAACCCAGGTCTGCTGTCTACAGATCTCCAATAATCTCTCGTCTACTGTATACTTCACTTTATGAGTCCTCTGAGTAGAATGGAGAGGATGGCTGAGAGATCGGTTGGTTAGTCCCCATAGGACAGTGATATGGGTGGGGGGAGTCACCTTCTGGAAAATGACAGTGGCTGCATCTGAAATCCCACCCTATTCTCTGTACAGCGTACTAATTCATGCGAGCAGCCAACCAACCAATCTCTCCACAATCTCACCCAAACTCCATTTCAAATCATATCAAATTATATTTGTCACATGCTTTGTAAAAACAGGTGTAGGCTAACAGTGAACTGCTGACTGATGAGCCCTTCCCAACCATGCTGAGAACAAAATAAATAGAAAATAAATGGATAGAAAAAAAGCCAAACAATTCAGACAGTGTCACCTTGTCGTGTATCAAGCTCAGAGTTTCCAAATGTTTCCTCCCATTTTCAAAGGGAGGAATCCCCGAGCCCTCACTCTGCTGTGACAGTCATCTTCATTAACGTCGAACATAATGAACATCAACGCAAAACTCTATTTCTTAGTGTTAGTGGCTCTTTAGCCCCATCTAGTGGTTAATTGTATGGTTGACTTTTAAACAGTACAATATAGAATTCTAGTTTGGATATTCTGTAATTTGCACCTTTAAAAGGAAAGATTCATCCATTTTGATTGTTATATTGTTTTTGTGCATCTGAGTTTGAGTTTATTTTATTTTTACAGAAACAGTGCACATTAATCAACGTTTCAGTAAATGTGCCGCAGTCCCTGGGTGGGTTATTAAAAACAATTACAATATAGACAATCATTGAGCAGTGAGCACACGCAGAGCAACATAGGACAAGCAAGACGTAGCATGCAGACAGAGCAACATGGAACAAGCAAGAGGTAGCATACAGACAGAGCAACATAGAACAAAAAGCAGCAAGACAAAATTCATAAAAACAGCAAAGTGTTTCCACACCTCACAAGCCACAGACAACAGACAACATGGAAAGAGGTAATACACAGCTAGGGACCATGTTCACAAATCTGATTGGTCTTTAGCCATGTCTTCATGCATTTTGTGAAAGTGTGATATGTGATGCAGTTATGTGTTTCTGATGGCAGTGTGTTCCAGACATGGGAAGCTCTCACAGAGAAAACAGATTTACTAAAGGTGCTTTTCCTTAAGGGAACTATACAGCCACCTCTCATGGCAGACCTTGTGGACCTCTGCTGCCATATGTTTGGGTTTTCTGTTTAACAAGAATACTGAGTGGAGGGGGAGCCAGGCCATTTAGGATCTTGAATACAAGACATGCATCGGTGTATTCCACAAGATTTTCCCAACTCAGGAGCTCATGCTTTCTGAGGATGTAACAGTGATGATGGCTATTGGGCTTCCTATCAAGCACTTTGAGAGCCTGTTTGTAGACAGACTGAATGTGTTTTAATGTTGTACAGCAAGCTTGGGCCCAAGTAGTCAAGCAGTATGATAAGTGGGGGAGTATCATAGATTTGAAGTACAGTTTTGCTACCTCTGTAGTCAATTTCGTATAAATCGGAAATTAGCTAGGTTGAATTTGGTTATTTGAATGACCTTTTCACATGCTTTTTAAAAGAGAGGTTGGGATCAAGTATGATGCCAAGGTACTTCAAATCAGATATCACCTGGAGCTTCACCCCTGACACATAGACATCTGGCTCAGTAGCATCTGTTGCCCTCTTTGTGAAGAACATGCAAAGATTTTTTTTCACATTGAGATGCAAACACGAGTCACTGAGCCACTTTGTAACTTGGACCATTACCCTAGTGAGTTCTTATGCAGCTTGTTGTTTGCTCTTTGTATGCACATACAGTGGGGCAAAAAAAGTATTTAGTCAGCCACCAATTGTGCAAGGCCCCCCACTTAAAAAGGTGAGAGGGGCCTGTAATTTTCATCATAGGTACACTTCAACTATGACAGACAAAATGAGGGAAAAATATCCAGAAAATCACATTGTAGGATTTTTAATGAATTTATTTGCAAATTATGGTGGAAAATAAGTATTTGGTCACCTACAAAAAAGCAAGATTTCTGGCTCTCACAAACCTGTAACTTCTTCTTTAAGAGGCTCCTCTGTCCTCCACTCGTTACCTGTATTAATGGCACCTGTTTGAACTTGTTATCAGTATAAAAGACACCTGTCCACAACCTCAAACAGTCACACTCCAAACTCCACTATGGCCAAGACCAAAGAGCTGTCAAAGGACACCAGAAACAAAATTGTAGACCTGCACCAGGCTGGGAAGACTGTATCTGCAATAGGTAAGCAGCTTGGTTTGAAGAAATCAACTGTGGGAGCAATTATTAGGAAATGGAAGACATACAAGACCACTGATAATCTCCCTCGATCTGGGGCTCCACGCAAGATCTCACCCCGTGGGGTCAAAATGATCACAAGAACGGTGAGCAAAAATCCCAGAACCACACGGGGGGACCTAGTGAATGACCTGCAGAGAGCTGGGACCAAAGTAACAAAGCCTACCATCAGTAACACACTACGCCGCCAGGGACTCAAATCCTGCAGTGCCAGACGTGTCCCCCTGCTTAAGCCAGTACATGTCCAGGCCCATCTGAAATTTGCTAGAGAGCATTTGGATGTTCCAGAAGAAGATTGGGAGAATGTCATATGGTCAGATGAAACCAAAATAGAACTTTTTGGTAAAAACTCAACTCGTCGTGTTTGGAGGACAAAGAATGCTGAGTTGCATCCAAAGAACACCATACCTACTGTGGGTGGAAATGGGGGTGGAAATATCATGCTTTGGGGCTGTTTTTCTGCAAAGGGACCAGGACGACTGATCCGTGTAAAGGAAAGAATGAATGGGGCCATGTATCGTGAGATTTTTAGTGAAAATCTCCTTCCATCAGCAAGTGCATTGAAGATGAAACGTGGCTGGGTCTTTCAGCATGACAATGATCCCAAACACACCGCCCGGGCAACGAAGGAGTGGCTTCGTAAGAAGCATTTCAAGGTCCTGGAGTGGCCTAGCCAGTCTCCAGATTTCAACACCATAGAAAATCTTTGGGGGGAGTTGAAAGTCTGTGTTACCCAGCAACAGCCCCAAAACATCACTGCTCTAGAGGTGATCTGCATGGAGGAATGGGCCAAAATACCAGCAACAGTGTGTGAAAACCTTGTGAAGACTTACAGAAAACGTTTCACCTCTGTCATTGCCAACAAATGGTATATAACAAAGTATTGAGATACATTTTTGTTATTGACCAAATAATTATTTTCCACCATAATTTGCAAATAAATTAATTAAAAATCCTACAATGAGATTTCTGGATTTTTTTTCTCATTTTGTCTGTCATAGTTGAAGTGTACCTATGATGAAAATTACAGGCCTCTCTCATCTTTTTAAGTGGGAGAACTTGCACAATTGGTGGCTGACTAAATACTTTTTTGCCCCACTGTATATTACTGTATCATCTGCATACATTTGAACTTCAGACCCAGAACAGACAGAAGGCAGATCATTATTGTACAGGCTGAACAGGAGGGGCCCCAGTATTAAGCCTTGAGGCACACCCACATCATAGCTAAGAGTGGGTGACAGCTCATTGCTCACTCTGACACACTGAGTTCTGCTTTCAAGGTATGATTTCATCCATCTCAAGGCATCTGTGGAAAAGTTGAACTTGGACAATTTTGTGATGAGAATCTCATGGTTAACAGTATCAAAAGCTTTCCTTGGGTCCAGAAACACAGCCCTATCAACGCCCTCTTTGTCCATCTTGGACTTCACATTTTCCAGAAGAAAGCAGTTGGCCGTTTCTGTGGAGTGTTTCGCTCTGAAGCCAAACTGCATGAAGTGTAATGTGAAGGGGCTGTTGTTTGGGTGGGCAATCAGTTGTTCTGCTATACACTTTTCAACAACCTTTGACACCACAGGTATACTGATGGGCCTATAGTTAGTCACGTCAAGCAGGGTCGCCTGATTTAAAGATGGCCGTTATTATGGCCGACTTCCATACCCTTGGAAACTCCCCGAGACCAATAGATGTGTTGGTGACCTTAGTAATGGGGCCAATGAGTGACTCTGTAGCTTTTAAGAAAGGTAGAGTCCAGCCCAAACACATCTTTGGCTTTAGAGTTCTTTAGTGAGCTAATCACCTTGTTCAGCTTTGACTCAGAAACCTCCCTTAGTCTGAAGAAAGGTTGAGCGTCATTCACTAGTACTGAGCCCAAGAAACCAGTGGAGGGGTTCTGTGTCAGTACCCTGACAGAGTCAATAAAGTAGGAATTGAATGCTATTGCTATTTCGACTGCATCCTGTGTTATATTGTTATTCACCATGATTTCTAGTCTTTTTGCAGTGTTACTATGGTTTTTCCCTGTTAACTTTTTTAGATTCTCCCAGATCAGTTTAGAATTTTCCTTTGCTTCACCAATTATGTTCATAAAAATGTTTGCCTTGGCCTGTCTGATTTCTTTCATCACCTTATTTCTCAATATGGTAAACCTACGTCTGTCATGCTCTAATTAGGATCTTAGGGCTATTTTTAGAGCATAATCTCGTTCTTTCATCAATTTCCAGATTTCTCCATTTAGCCAAGGGAGAGTGCACTTTTGGCCAGGTTTGGATTTGATTTTCTTTAGGAAACCATTTATTGTCATCTGGATTGTGGATAGAAAAACCTGACTATCAGCTTCCACGTCTATATAGGACAAGGGATCATTCCAGTTAATTCCCTTAATTGCGTTTTCAAAATAGTTTAATTCACTCTTAGGTATTCTTAGTTGATCTGGCTTTCTAACAGTAGAGAGGTTAAACCTGCTCTTAGACAGCTTTCTGGCTATAAGTGTCAGATTATGATCAGACAGCCCAGTAACCATATTGAATGATTTAGTCACTCTCTCTGGTTTATTACTGAACACCAAATCAATCTGTGTTTTAGAGCAACAAGTCACCCTGGTTGGCCCTTTAACTAGCTGTGTAAGGTCAAAGGTATTAGTGATCCGTTTGAGGGTTTTCCTACTGTTTCCCACCGCACTTGTCTTCATAATTAATGTTAAAATCTCCCATTAAGATGACCTCTTTCCCAAAATCACATTCCCTAAGCATGTTATTAAACTGATCAAAAAACACACTTTTGGTGGAAGGTGGCCTATACATTCCAATAAGGGTAAAAGACATTTGGGGAGACAGTGTAACGTTCAGGCCAATACATTCTAGTTCATCATCACACCTCCTCGTCTTCCTTCAGTCCTGTCTCTCCTGAAAACATTGTAGCCAGGTACAATCAAAGCAGCAGATAGAGAGTTTTTATGGATCCATGTCTCTGAGAGGCAGAGGAAGTCAAGGTTGGAGTCTGTGAGTAGATGTTGAATTTGATCACTTTTTGGAATGACACTACGAATGTTCAAGTGCCCCCCTAGTTGTCCCTTGGGCTTAGCTCGTGGGTCCCAGATGACTCGAGAGTGATTGACACATTGAAAAAAGTTAAATGTTCTGTGTTTTCTGATGGCTGGGTTTAGGCCGTTTTGTCTCGTTTGATTAGGGGCAGTTCGGTAGCGCAATTAACAATCCCTCCCGCCTGCACTGGATGCAGGGAACTACTTAAAGCAGCTTGCGTACCAGTCAGGGATCGCATATAGCGACTTGGGTATGTTTGAAGAGTCAAAATCTATCCTGGAGCCGGGTGAGTCGAGAGAAACCATGGGACCATAGCACTCACCCACTTCCACAGCGGCAACGATCAGTGGGCGAGGCCATCCACCGCTTTCCACTCCAGTGAGTATCGCTGGCTCGGTGATGTTAGGCCCAGGATTGAGTTGCATTTCCCCGGAGAGCTGGAGGGTATTATTACTTGGCCATTATTCAGAGTATGAATTAAAAACCATCTCTGAGTGATATTCTATCTATGCTGGAAGTTATTAGGAATACAACGTTTTGATCATGAAAACCTATCTCATACATGTCCAGGGTTGGGTAGGTTACTTTCTAAATGTAATCCATTAGTTACTAGTTATCTGTAAAATAAAATTGTAATCAGTAACGTAATTTTGGATTACCCAAATTTAGTAACATAATCTGATTACATTCTGTTACTTTTAGTTTACTTCCCCCTTAAGAGGCATTAGAAGAAGACAAAAATGTATGTTATCCTTCAATAGATGTCATTCAACGTTAAAGTTTACATAGCTGGCCATATATGGATGTTAAAATGTTACTTTAAGGGGTTGGTTGTGTAGGCTTCTTCTAACCCATTACTTGCTACTATATATATCAAGAGTACATTATATATTTACATTAAAAACCAAAGTCTATCAGAAATCCAGTCATTCCAATAAATGTTATACCCCTTGATTTTCAAGAATAGGACTTGGAAATATGGAAGTATAGATTAGGTAAATTGTTTTAACTGAACTACAGACTTATTAGCCAACCCTACTCTATTTATGATTTTGTTGTCAAGGAGGACAGATTTGGCTCAGTGATTCGAGTTGTTTAGCTCATGGAATGGCATGCTTTGAGCACTACTGAAAAGTCCTATTTACATGTGAAAAATGAATGCCATAAGCTGCATTTGCTATAGGCCTATTGTTGACCTTTTTGTTGGTGACACTTTGATAATATGCAGCTGTTTAAAGGGCAAATACACAGATGAAACAATAAAATTGACACCCTGCCTCTGTTTTGGTAAAAGGCTGTGGGATGGGCCTGGAGAAATGTAACCACTCTCAGATTAATAGACAGAGCTATGGATGCAAGTGTAACAGATGTAAATCGTACTCTCCTTGCGTTGTGTTTTCTCCAAATAAATCACATCAGCCAGTGGTCCCAGGTGAGCATAATTTATTTCTGTTGCTGTTGTTAAATGGGAAACAGCAGGTTAGTTGTGCAGGGCTTAATGTTATTAATGGCTGTCGATGGCAAAATCTGTAGCATGAAGACAACTGTGTTAGCAGTGGGCTTATGTGACCATTACATCGGTGTATTTATGGCAATCATATGCCAAAGCACATCCCAGAAAGCCCCTCAATCCCTAACAGGTACCATATACCCACATGTATAAATCAGTAACGTACAGCAAACTTGTACACATTGTAAAATACAAAACAGTATTCAGCACGTGACCTACCCCTTGCATCACATTTTCATACTGGGAAGACCTGATGTTCGCGATCTCCCCCTATCGGCAACCGGGGCCAATCACAACACACCTTATTGTCATCAGAGCTGAACCAACCAATAAGAATACTTGAACATTAAATACAAATTTCTTTAGAGGCAAGTGGAAACATAACCAACCCTGTTACATTCTCCCCTGCTGAATTACACTTGCATACTATAAAGAAACAAAATTAGGTATTTTTTTATTAATTTTTTTATTTCACCTTTATTTAACCAGGTAGGCTAGTTGAGAACAAGTTCTCATTTGCAACTGCGACCTGGCCAAAATAAAGCATAGCAGTGTGAACAGACAACACAGAGTTACACATGGAGTAAACAATTAACAAGTCAATAACACAGTAGAAAAAAATGGGCAGTCTATATAAAATGTGTGCAAAAGGCATGAGGAGGTAGGCGAATAATACAGTTTTGCAGATTAACACTGGAGTGATAAATGATCAGATGGTCATGTACAGGTAGAGATATTGGTGTGCAAAAGAGCAGAAAAGTAAATAAATAAAAAAACAGTATAAAAACAGTATGGGAATGAGGTAGGTGAAAATGGGTGGTCTATTTACCAATAGACTATGTACAGCTGCAGTGATCGGTTAGCTGCTCGGATACCTGATGTTTGAAGTTGGTGAGGGAGATAAAAGTCTCCAACTTCAGCGATTTTTGCAGTTCGTTCCAGTCACAGGCAGCAGAGTACTGGAACGAAAGGCGGCCAAATGAGGTGTTGGCTTTAGGGATGATCAGTGAGATACACCTGCTGGAGCGCGTGCTACGGATGGGTGTTGCCATCGTGACCAGTGAACTGAGATAAGGCGGAGCTTTACCTAGCATGGACTTGTAGATGACCTGGAGCCAGTGGGTCTGGCGACGAATATGTAGTGAGGGCCAGCCGACTAGAACATACAAGTCGCAGTGGTGGGTGGTATAACATTTACATTTACATTTAAGTCATTTAGCAGACGCTCTTATCCAGAGTGACTTACAAATTGGTATAAGGTGCTTTAGTGACAAAACGGATGGCACTGTGATAGACTGCATCCAGTTTGCTGAATAGAGTGTTGGAAGCCATTTTGTAGATGACATCGCCGAAGTCGAGGATCGGTAGGATAGTCAGTTTTACTAGGGTAAGCTTGGCGGCGTGAGTGAAGGAGGCTTTGTTGCGGAATAGAAAGCCGACTCTTGATTTGATTTTCGATTGGAGATGATTGATGTGAGTCTGGAAGGAGAGTTTGCAGTCTAGCCAGACACCTAGATACTTATAGATGTCCACATATTCAAGGTCGGAACCATCCAGGGTGGTGATGCTAGTCGGGCATGCGGGTGCAGGCAGCGATCGGTTGAAAAGCATGCATTTGGTTTTACTCACGTTTAAGAGCAGTTGGAGGCCACGGAAGGAGTGCTGTATGGCATTGAAGCTCGTTTGGAGGTTAGATAGCACAGTGTCCAATGACGGGCCGAAAGTATATAGAATGGTGTCGTCTGCGTAGAGGTGGATCAGGGAATCGCCCGCAGCAAGAGCAACATCATTGATATATACAATATCTTGCAATACATATGTCACCAAACATTCCAGTGCAAAGACTATTCTCTAAAGATAATTAGGTGAATTCAAAGACCACGTAGGAAAACATTTATATATTTTATTTCACCTTTATTTAACCAGGTAGGCAAGTTGAGAACAAGTTCTCATTTACAATTGTGACCTGGTCAAGATAAAGCAAAGCATTTCGACACACAACACAGAGTTGCACATGGAGTAAAACAAACATACAGTCAATAATACAGTAGAAAAATAAGTCTATATACAATGTGAGCAAATGAGGTGAGATAAGGGAGATAAAGGCAAAAAAAGGCCATGGTGGCAAAGTAAATACAATATAGCAAGTAAAACACTGGAATGGTAGATTTGCAGTGGAATAATGTGCAAAGTAGAGATAGAAATAATGGGGTGCAAAGGAGCTAAATAAATAAATAAATAGATGGGCTATGTACAGGTGCAGTAAACTGTGAGCTGCTCTGACAGCTGGTGCTTAAAGCTAGTGAGGGAGATAAGTGTTTCCAGTTTCAGAGATTTTTGTAGTTTGTTCCAGTCATTGGCAGCAGAGAACTGGAAGGAGAGGCGGCCAAAGGAGGAATTGGCTTTGGGGGATTTACCTAGCAGGTTCTTGTAGATTACCTGGAGCCAGTGGGTTTGGCGATGAGTATGAAGCGAGGGCCAGCCAACGAAAGCGTACAGGTCACAGTGGTGGGTAGTATATGGGGCTTTGGTAACAAAAACGGATGGCACTGTGATAGACTGCATCCAATTTATTGAGTAGGGTATTGGAGGCTATTTTGTAAATGACATCACATGTCAAGGATCAGTAGGATGGGCAGTTTTACAAGGGTATGTTTGGCACACGAGTGAAGGATGCTTTGTTGCGAAATAGGAAGCCAATTCTAGATTTAACTTTTGATTGGAGTTGTTTGATGTGAGTCTGGAAAGAGAGTTTACAGTCTAACCAGACACCTAGGTATTTGTAGTTGTCCACATATTCTAAGTCAGAACCATCTAGAGTAGTGATGCTGGATGGGTGGGCAGGTAGCGATCGGTTGAAGAGCATGCATTTAGTTGTACTTGTATTTAAGAGCAGTTGGAGGCCACGGAAGGAGAGTTGTAATGGCATTGAAGCTCATCTGGAGGGTTGCTAACACAGTGTCCAAAGAAGGGCCAGAAGTATACAGAATGGTGTCGTCTGCGTAGAGGTGGATCAGAGACTCACCAGCAGCAAGAGCGACATCATTGATATATACAGAGAAGAGAGTCGGCCCAAGAATTGAACCCTGTGGCACCCCCATCGAGACTGCCAGAGGCCCGGACAACAGGCCCTCCGATTTGACACACTGAACTCTTTCAGAGAAGTAGTTTGTGAACCAGGCGAGGCAATTATTTGAGAAACCAAGGCTATTGAGTCTGCCGATGAGGATGTGGTGATTGACAGAGTCGAAAGCCTTGGCCAGGTCAATGAATACGGTTGCACAGTATTGTTTCTTATTGATGCTGGTTAAGATATCGTTTAGGACCTTCAGCGTGGCTGAGGTGCACCCATAACCAGCTCTGAAACCAGTTTGCAATGGTGGAGAAGGTGCGGTGGGATTCAAAATGGTCGGTAATCTGTTTGTTGATTTGTTTTTCGAAGACCTTAGAAAGGCAGGGTAGGATAGATATAGGTCTGTAGCAGTTTGGGTCAAGAGTACCCCCCCTTTGAAGAGGGGGATGACCGCAGTTGCTTTCCAATCTTTGCGAATCTCAGACGACACAAGAGTTTGAACAAGCTAGTAATAGGGGTTGCAACAATTTCCGCTGATAATTTTAGAAAGGGTCCAGATTGTCTAGCCCGGCTGATTTGTAGGGGTCCAAATTTTGCAGCTCTTTCAGAACATCAGCTGACTGGATTTGAGAGGAGAAATGGGGAAGGCTTGGGTGAGTTACTGTGGGGGGTGCAGTGCTGTTGACCGGGGGTAGGGGTAGCCAGGTGGAGAAAATGCTTATTGAAATTCTCAGTTATAGTAGCTTTATCGGTGGTGACAGTTTCCTATCCTCAGTGCAGTGGGCAGCTGGGAGGAGGGGTTCTTATTCTCCATGGACTTTACAGTGTCCCAGAACGTTTTTGAGTTTGTGTTGCAGGAAGCAAATTTCTGCTTGAAAAAGCTAGCCTTGGCTTTTCTAACTGCCTGTGTATATTGGTTTCTAACTTCCCTGAAAAGTTGCATATCACGGGGGCTGTTCGATGCTAATGCAGAACACCACAGGATTTTTTTGTGTTGGTTAAGGGCAGTCAGGTCAGGAGAGATCCAAGGGCTATATCTGTTCCTGGTTCTAAATTTCTTGAATGAGGCATGCTTATTTAAGGTGGTGAGGAAGGCATTTAAAAAATAAATAACCAGGCATCCTCTACTGACGGGATGAGGTCAATATCCTTCAAGGATACCCGGGCCAGGTCGATTAGAAAGGCCTGCTAGCTGAAGTGTTTCAGGGAGCGTTTGACAGTGATGAGTGGAGGTCGTTTGACCGCAGACCCATTGTGGATGCAGGCAATGAAGCAGTGATCGCTGAGATCTTGGTTGAAGACAGCAGAGGTGTATTTAGAGGGGAAGTTGGTTAGGATGATATCTATGAGGGTACCCGTGTTTACAGCTTTGGGGAGGTACTTGGTAGGTTCATTGATAATTTGTGTGAGATTGAGGGCATCAAGCGTTGATTGTAGGATGGCTGGGGTGTTAAACATGTTCCAGTTTAGGTCACCTAGCAGCAAGAGCTCTGAAGATAGATGGGGGGCAATCAGTGTCCAGAGCACAGCTGTCTATTCTAATTCTACACCCACAGGAATTCTAATGAATTCTGTATGAAAAACCCTCTGTGTCTGCATACTCTCTATGAGTCTCACTGGGCGTTTCCTAACCCGACCAGCAACTGACCTGACAGAGTTATCACTACTTTTAACCTGTTCAACTACAACCACCATTGGTGGGTCACTGTCCACAGTCGGTGGGTAGTCAAGGTCAAGGGTTCTGCGCCTGATGCTGAAACTTGTGCCACCAGCGGCATCTTCAGAATGCCTTTCTTCCTCAGAGGGTTCGGACATTTCTTCTCCAAAGGTTAGCTCTGACATGCTTGTGCCACCAGTGGCACCCTCCGAATGTGGTGAGTTCTGAGGGTCCCTTGCCAGTGGCCCAATTTCCAGCACGTCTCTTTTTTAGAGGGCTCCGACTGTTTCCTCTGAGGTCTTTTCTGATACCCACACACTAGTCCTCTCACCGATGTCCATTTCTGGTATATCGTTCATGGATGAGTCCTCCATCTCGTCACTCGGATCCTCATGGTCTCCCGTATTAGGTGTCTCCAAGGCAGTGTCAGGGAGAGGCAAGAAGTTTACAGGCATTATCAGATTACGGTGGACCGTTTTCTCCTGGCCAGTCGACATGTTCTGTATCTTGAAGATGTGGATGTCACTATTCTTCTCCGTAACAATTTAGAGGTTGTTCTCCCAACGATCCGCCAGCTTCCTCTTTCCACGTTCACCCTTATTCGCCAGCAGCACCCGATCACCGACCTCCACTGGAGCTCCTCGGATCTTCCTGTTGTAGAGGCCCGCATGCCTCTTCAGCTGTTTGGTTGCCGACACCTGTACCATCTCCATGGCCTCCCTCAGGTCTCTCGTCGGGGACTTGATGTACTCGTTATAGTCTACAACCTTGGAGTCTTGCAGCACAGTACCAAACATCATGTCGACAGGCAGATGTGGGGTTCTCCCAAACATCAACTGGAAAGGGCGTGGCCCGTGGTTTCATGGACTGTACAGTTGTAGGCAAAGGTCAATGACTTCCGCTTCTGGGGCCACCTGTGCTTCGCTCTTGTAGGTAAAGCCCTGATCATGTTTCTCAGCATTCTATTGAACCTTTCAACTCCCCCGTTCCTCATCGGATGGTAGGGAGTTGTGTGCGACTTCTGGACTCCCGCAGCACTCAACAACTCAGCAATCAATTTACTTTCAAAGTTGGCCCCTTGGTCAGAGTGGATACGACGAGGAAAACCATACACACAGAAGATGTTCCACAGCTGAAGGCTCAGACCTGATGATTTTCTCCAATGGAGCTCTGGCCTTTGGCTCGGGGGCCTTACTGAACACACACCTTTTGCAGGTCTTGACATACTCTCTCACATCCGACTCCAGACCATGCAAGAAGAACCTCTTGTCTCGTTAAGTACAACGTCCACTGTTGCCCCTGATGACCGGCCTCATCTTGGACACCCTTCAAAACTGTCGCCCTCATTGAGGTGGGTACTACATACTGGTACGTCTTCTTTGACAGCGAACATTTGGTAACGCGATATAGTACACCCATTTTCAGAGTGAGCTTCTCCCAGGTCTTCAGAATCCACAGAGCCGAGTGGTTCATGGCCACATTCCCTCCTAGAAGGTCTACAGCCCCTGTCCACGTAGAAGACAACTCTGGTGAGTGCATTAACAATGTCCGCCAGGAAATCCAGACACATCTCCTCCTTCCTAAGACTAGGTGAAACTGGCTCGAATGCACTGAGTTGAGGTAGCTCTAAATCATGTGGAAAGCGCAACACTTGCCTGTGTAATTGGCCTGGCCAGAGGTGTGGAAGTAACTGGAGAAATAGCTGCCCCCCTACCCACTGGCAGTGAAGGATTAAACATGAGAACTCCCCTACCTCTGCCAAAACGTTCCATTTAAAAAAAAATGTATATATATATATATATATATTATTTAAATATTAAGTCAATAAAATATCACAATCAATATAAACCCTTCTATAAAATCCGCTTCAACATAATGCATTGAAAATAACAGTTCAGTAGTAGTCGAACAAGACCAAGAATCAACACTGAAAAGTAACAAGAAACGTCTTCATAAATAGTTGTCGCAACCGTGTGGTAGAAAATAGCATCGCCCTCACGACTGACCATCCATGATATAAAAATGGTTTTAACCATGTTATGAGGCTATATAATGTTTGTTTACATTTACAACGTTCATAAACATTGGAATAAAATATATATTTTGAGTTCTAAGCTCATGAGGCCTTTATAAATTATATTCTTCAAAAATCAATAGATATATAATTCTAATTTATAAATCCAAAAATGGATGTAGCCACTACAGACTGCCCCTTTTAAGTCTATCAAAGGTGTACAAGTTCAAGCATGTGTCCATTAGGACAATGGATATTTTAAATTATCAGCATGAATTACATTGAGCAATAAAAGCCCCTTTTATTCCATAGGCTTGGATCCGCACTATGCAGTTGTTGCAAGAGCACATTTTTCATTGGCTGTCCACTGGTTTCAAAAGCAATGATTGATAGGCACCTTAAATTTATTGAAATCAACAGCCATCCACAACCCGTAAGGCGCAAATCACTAAATGAGAGCAGCAGTGTGATTCACATCAATGTGCTATGTAGCTATCAATAATAAGTGATCTACGGCGAAACGGATACTACACCACTGCTGCCATCCTTGCCTCCAAACGTTTATTCAAATTGGTTGCCGACAGCAGTCGCACAATTGGAAGACAGGCTTTTCTAGGCTACAATCCAAGCTATTCCTACTCTTTTCCCACGATCCATCAAACACATTTGGTGTGTCAAGAAACACACTTAAAGTCGACCTTTTTTTCGATGCTGATTTGAATGTCATTGACAAAACAGAAGTGGCAAAGATTTTTCGCAAATATCCTTTCTGAATTTAAAAGTAATCATCTAGTTTTTCAAAAGTATCTAATCTGATTACAATATTTTTGCTGGTAATGTAACGGATTACGGGTTGTTTTTTTGTATTCACTTACATGTAACCGATTACATTTACATGTAATCCATTACTCCCCAAAACTGTACATGTCAGATTTCAATATTGGCCGATGTCATAAGCTGGGAGGTTGCGGTATTCCTACACCGAGAAATGTGTAATTTAACAGAGGGTCTCCATTTGTCTGCCTCTTTAGTCCAGGGTATCGTTGCGAATGTCACACTGCGAGCCCCTGGTGAGATTTTAAGAATCCTACATTGATAGTTTGATTTTACAGCTAGCTAGCTACTTCACATGCTAATATTAACTTTGGTATTATTGTATGTAACTACGTTTACTAGCTTGCTACCTAGCTCGCCAGCCAGCCCATAGAGCGTTACATGTTTTGTAGTTGATTTGATATGCAACAGATTTCCACATGTTGCTACCATACCTTGTAAAGACAAAATAAATACTTGTTCACAAAAAAAAACATTCTAACAGTGTTATTTAATATTGCAAATAAAAGGAATTGTGGTCTTGGGTGGATTTTTCCTTTAAAGCTGTATGGCAACATAAGAATAGCTCTGTAAATGCTATAAACTTGATTCTTAGTCTGGAGGACAAATTAAATTGTGGAATAACAATTGTCATTAACTATAACACATTGACAAGAACTGTATAGAGACGCTTTTAATTGTTGAACCGCAGAATATGAAGGTACATTGCCTTTAATTCCAGTAAATAGATTATGTATTACTTCAGATGTCCATTTTCTGATGGAGAACAAACGAACTGCAGTAGTCTGCTGCTCTCGTGGACAACCCACAATTTCACTTTTAAAAAACTCCACCATACTCAGGAAATGGTGTTTATTCATAAGATACTATTTTAAAACTACATGAATTGAATGACTCTTTGATAAAACACTCCTTTGGCTCCCAAAGGTAGGTGTGTTTGTGGGCGAGTTTGTTTTGCATAGCCCTGTGCACACGGGTGGTTGAAGATTTCACTTTAGGACCAATGGTCTAATATGTAAACCCCAGTGCACCAGGCAATGCAAAACAAACTCACCCTGTGTGTGCACGCGTACGAATGACTCTGGTGGTCCACCCAGGTTGGGTCTCTAAGCCATCAGCCCAGGGGGGGGGCCAGTAGGGTAGGGCTACGTTCCAAATACCTACACTAACATCACTTAGAATGGATCAATGTAGCATGGAATGCTAGTGTGGATATTGGAACAGCCATACAGGTGTCAGGGCCTGAGGAGGATGGACATGGAGGTCTCTCTGATGGCGGGAGGGTTTGGTCCTTTAGTCATCCAGGAAGAAGTAGTTCCCACTCTTCTTCTGTTCACAATCCTAGATAAACAACAGATTAGAGAGCAAATTAAATCAAATGGAGTGATGCTGAATGAAATTACTGAAAGTCAATATGTTTACTAAAGGCACAAAAGGGATGTAAATAAAAATGTAGGTTTTAAACACAGTATTTCCCTGTACCTTTATGGAATTCATCTTGTTGATCCTCGGTCGGAAGTTGTTGGGGTCTCTCCTGAACGTTATCTCCAGCTGTGATAGGAACTTGTTCATCCCTGCGAGTAAGGTCTGTGGCCTGAGAGGTCAAAAGATGACGGGCCCGTGTTACACAGTTGTTTAAGAGCTAAACATGGGTTCCTAACAACCCATATCTTAGCATGATTTCAGTCTGTCTTGTCATGAAAATACCACTTTGTCAGACTGGAACATCAATTTCAGTCAGGATGTGACAGTTTTCTTAAAAATCACCCAATAAGCAGTTTGAAGGAGCTAAGAGTTCCATCAAGTTAGAGGAAGAAAACATTAGCCACCACAGATAAGAACATCAGATATTAATAGCCACCACAGATAAGAACATCAGATATTAATAGCCACCACAGATAAGAACAGCAGACGTCATGCTGCTGGGTAAATCAGTGGATGAGACTCATGCCAAATGGATGGGGAGGGTTAACGTACGTGTTGGCAGCGGTGCTTCGCGAGGGAATACCGTCAAACACAATAACGCGGTCAGCCAGGTAGGTGGCCATGATGAAGTCGTGCTCCACCACAAACGCAGTCTTCTTGGCGTGGAGGATGAATCTACAAACAAATGAATGTATCAAAATCAATGGCGTCCATTAAGGTTTGAGAGGTTGTAGGGTTTCTGTATTTCCTGTCAAACAACATATTCAGGGTTTGTGAATGGTACTGCTGTGAGCAATGTACAGCACGAGGTGGATCGCTTTGCTGGAGGTAGAAGTTCACCCCACCCTAACCACAGATCTAGGATTAGACCGTGTGTGATTACCTTTTGATGACCTTGGCACACACGAGACGCTGCTCAGAGTCCAGGTAGGCGGAGGGCTCGTCTATCAGGTAGACATCAGCTGGTTTCCCCAGACACAGGGCCATGGCCACCCTCTGCAACTCTCCTCCAGACAGGTTCTGGACCTACAGAGACAAGCAGGGGGGTGCTCATTAGACACCAAACGGAGAAAAACAGACTGAAACAGGGAGTACCTGGACATGTCCAATAAGAAATGCTTGCTTTCATTCTCTGATCCAGTGTGCATGGTCCATTGGGGCACCGTGTAGCAAAGTGATTTGCATCAGACATGTTTTATTCTGTTCTTAATGGACAAATTCAGGTAGTAGAAACGCCCCATTTCGCACTGTTGCAAAACATTCAATGAGAACTGAACACAACCCAGAAAGCACAACTTACGTCCTGGTCGATGATGCTCTCAATCTGCATAGGCTTCATGACGTCAGTCACAAACTGGGGGTGAGTGTAGGCGTCTCGGATCTTCTCATGCAGCAGAGCCCGCACACTACAGACCTCACAGACAGAAGAGGACATGAGGAAGTTAGTCAGGGGCTGAGGGGCACACTACCCTACAGACAGAGGACATGAGGAAGTCAGGGGCTGAGGGGTCAGACAGGGACATGAGGAAGTTAGTCAGGGGCTGAGGGGCACACTACCCTACAGACAGAGGACATGAGGAAGTTAGTCAGGGGCTGAGGGGCACACTACCCTACAGACAGAGGACATGAGGAAGTTAGTCAGGGGCTGAGGGGCACACTACCCTACAGACAGAGGACATGAGGAAGTTAGTCAGGGGCTGAGGGGCACACTACCCTACAGACAGAGGACATGAGGAAGTTAGTTAGGGGTACAGACAGAGGACAGTCAGGGGCTGAGGGGCACACTACCCTACAGACAGAGGACATGAGGAAGTTAGTCAGGGGCTGAGGGGCACACATGAGGAAGTTAGTCAGGGGCTACCCTACAGACAGAGGACATGAGGAAGTTAGTCAGGGGCTGAGGGGCACACTACCCTACAGACAGAGGACATGAGGAAGTTAGTCAGGGGCTGAGGGGCACACTACCCTACAGACAGAGGACACGAGGAAGTTAGTCAGGGGCTGAGGGGCACACTACCCTACAGACAGAGGACATGAGGAAGTTAGTCAGGGGCTGAGGGGGGCACACTACCCTACAGACAGAGGACATGAGGAAGTTAGTCAGGGGCTGAGGGGCACACTACCCTACAGACAGAGGACATGAGGAAGTTAGTCAGGGGCTGAGGGGCACACTACCCTACAGACAGAGGACATGAGGAAGTTAGTCAGGGGCTGAGGGGCACACTACCCTACAGACAGAGGACATGAGGAAGTCAGGGGCTCATACAGACAGAGATGAGGGGCAGGGTGTCTGTTAGAGGTGTGTAGTTGTCAAGGCAGTGACTGGTTGGTACCTACTTTGAATTTGGGGCTGATCTTTTGGGGTTTGTAGCTGACGTTCAGGATAGGCACTTCCCCTTTGGAAGTAATAGAAAATGTTTAGAAGAAAATGGACCGAGAGTGTACAAAACAATAAGAACACCTACCTAATATTGTGTTGCACCACCCCCTTTAGCCTTCAAAACAGTCCCAATTAAATATTTTGTCTTGCCCATTCACCCTCTGCAAGGCACACATACACAATCCATGTCTCAATTGTCTCAAGGCTTAAAAATCCTTAATTAACCTGTCTCCTCCCCTTCATTTACACTGATTGAAGTGGATTTAATAAGTGACAAAAATGGTTCCAGCAATTAGACGATGTGAAGAGGAACTAAAATTTGTCAAATGTTATTTACCCCCTTCATCTGGTTTCAGACGGCCAGCCAGCATTCTGATGAACGTGGTTTTGCCCGTCCCTGAAAGAGAGGATTTAGAAATAACACTCATTATATGGAACTTGGTTGAGAAAGACACACACACTCCTCCCCTGCCTACTCACCGTTCTCTCCCAGCATGACCATGATCTCAGAGTCAGTGAACTCTCCTTCCAGGATCTCCAGGGCAAAGTCCCCCATGTTCTTCTTCATGTGGGGGTACTGGTAGTGGCACATCCTCTTGATCTCCTCCTCGTTGGCCGTCTCCGCCACCTAGTGTTGTATTACTACATTATTATGAACTGGATGGTTCGAGCCCTGAATGCTGATTGGCTGAAAGACCACATTCCAAGGGTAAGACAAAAAATATATACTTTTTACTACTCTAACTAAGTTGGTAATCAGTTTATAATACCAATAAGTCAGCTCTGGGGTTTGTTGCACTGCGTTGCGTCGTGCATAAGAACAGCCCTTTGCCGTGGTATATTGGCCATGTGCCACATATCCTCAGGCTTAATTGTATCACATTACCTTGAACACCAGCGATATCTCCCTGAAGCGCAGATTCTCCGTGGGCACATAGCCGTCCAGGAAGATGTTGATGCCTGGAGAAAGGAGTGGAGGAGGCCTGGGGTTAGAGGTGAAGTAGTCAAGTGAACAGGACAGGTGTGCATTGGGAAGATATCCATTGGTTGTGGTGATATGCTCCACTGACAGATTGTGAAAAGCTGTGTTACCATTTGGAGGGTAACTGACAGAGGGGTGGTCTATGGGGTGCTACACTAGGCTACGGCCTTAAGGCTTTGAAATGTCTATACCAGTTAGCTCTGCAGCAGACCCATTAGAGTTAGTCCCTAGTGGGGTCAGAGTGGGGGTTTACTGTAGCAGAGATCAAGTTGAGACAGATCTTCAATTGTTTTCAGACTGTAGCCTGCCATGTACTGAGGATATACTTTATCCATTGATATCAATGCAAATAATAATAATAAAGTACACATACCAATAGCCAGGGCGTCATTGTGAATGAAGTAAGAGGGTGGTAGAGGTAGTTTCGCCTTCCCTGATTCCAAAGGCCATAGTGACCGCTCCATAAGCACTGGACACTCCGTACAGACAGCGTGGTGTTTATGGTGTAGTATGAAGTGTTTAGGGTCCTACCTTCTCTAACTCCAAAGGGCATAGTGACCACTCCATAGGCGCTGGGCACTCCGTACAGACAGCAGATGAAGTCAGACAGGTAGTCCAGCACACTCAGGTCGTGTTCCACCACTATGATGTACCTGGGAGGGCGGACAAAATAAGAGTCAAGAGTCTACAAGACAAGAAAAAGCTGATGGAACAGTGGATAATATTCAAGTAGGCATAAAACCAAAAGTAAACCAAGTGAAATACGGAGGAACTACCAGGTTGGTGTTTACTAGGAATATAGCAGTACTGCCCGAATTTGTCCAATGAGGAACTATGGTTTTTCTTTTTCCATTGCAAAATGCTTTGCTACTGTATGCCCTTTTGAACAGGACCCAGGTCTCTAATGAGAGCATCATGTAATGCAACAGACCTGTCTGGGGAGATGAGGGAGCGGATGGTGACGGCAGCTCTTAGACGTTGCTTAACATCCAGGTAACTGGACGGCTCGTCAAACATGAAGCTGGAAGGAACCACATAAAGAGAGCCGCGTTAAGAACCACAACATATTCAGTCTTGGATGGCTTCCACTGAAGCTGGTGCTGTTTACTTACATGTCTGCTCTCTGGATGCAGACCACAGCGATGGCAAAGCGCTGCAGCTCTCCTCCTGATAGGTCCTCCACATTCCTCTCCCTGAGATGAGTCAGATCTGGGACAGGAGAGAGATTAAATAAACAGCTGGCCAAATTGTATATTTTACTGACAACTTGACTGTAGAAGTGGGTCAAGTAGAGGTTGACCGATTAATCGGAATGGTGATTAATTAGGGCCGAGTTCAAGTTTTCATAACAATCGGTAATCTGAATTTTTGGACACCGATTATGGCCAATTACATGCACTCCACGAGGAGACTGCGTGGCAGGCCGACTACCTGTTACGCGAGTGCAGCAAAGACCCACAGTAAGTTGCTAGCTAGCATTAAAGTTATCTTATTAAAAAGAACAATCAATCTTAATATAGTCACTAGTTAACAACACATGGTTGATGACATTAGTGTTTCTAGCTTGTCCTGTGTTGCATATAATCGATATGGTGCCTGTTGATTCAATGCTAAATTACAGCCTATTTTGCCAAACGGGTGATTTAACAAGCGCATTCGTGAAAAAAGCACTGTCGTTGCACCAATGTGTACCTAAACATAAACGCCTTTCTTAAAATCAGTATATATTTTTTAACCTGCATATTTAGTTAACATTTCCTGCTAACATAAATTTATTTTAACTAGGGAAATTGTGTCACTTCTCTTGTGTTCTGTGCAAGCAGAGTCAGGGTATATGCAGCAGTTTGGGCTGCCTGGCTCGTTGCGAACTGTGTGAAGACCATTTCTTCCTAACAAAGACCGTAATTAATTTGCCAGAATTGTACATGAATATGGCATAACATTGAAGGTTGTGTAATGTAACAGCAATATTTAGACTTAGGGATACCACCCGTTAGATAAAATGCGTAACGGTTCCGTATTTCACTGAAAGAATAAACGTTTTGTTTTTGAAATGATAGTTTACGGATTTGACCACATTAATGATCTAACGCTCGTATTTCTGTGTGTTATTACATTATAATTAAGTCAATGATTTGATAGAGCAGTCTGACTGAGCGGTGGTAGGCAGCAGAAGGCTCGTAAGCATTCATTCAAATGGCACATTCCTGCATTTGCCAGCAGCTCTTCACTGTGCTTCAAGCATTGCGCTGTTTATGACTTCAAGCCTATCAACTCCCGAGATTAGGCTGGCAATACTAAAGTACTTATTAGAACATCCAACAGTCAAAGGTATATGAAATACAAATGGTATAGAGCGAAAGAGTCCTATAATAAGTACTTCTTACCTGGGAATACTGAAGACTCGTGTTAAAAGGAACTTAAACGTTAGCTTTTTTACATGGCACATATTGCATTTTTACTTCTCCAACACTTTTTTGCAGTATTTAAACCAAATTGAACAGGGTTCACTATTTATTTGAGACTAAATTGATTTTATTGATGTATTATATTATGTTAAAATAGTGTTCATTCAGTAATGCTGTGATGTAATAATAAAATAATAAAAATGTAATAATAAAAATATATATATAATGTTAAAAAATGGACGGTTAATCGGGATCGGCTTTTTTTGGTCCTCCAATAATCGGTATTGGCGTTGAAAAATCATAATCGGTCGACCTCTAGTCATAAGGAAATTTTTTAAAACATAAATGGAAACAGTTAGGATTACATATAACAAATTATAGACAAGAAGAGAAAAGACAAGGTGAGAAACCAATCTAAACTTACCAAGCTGCTCACAGACGATGGTCTCAGTCTTGGAGTCGTCTTTCCTGCTCAGAATGGAGCCCACAGTCCCCTAGTGGCAGAACACAGCACTACTGTTAGCCCGTCAGACAACAATTCTGTACAGATCGGTGTATCTGGAACGCACCAATTCTATCCCCGCATTCATTTCTACAGGTCTGAACCCACACCCACAGGCTTGACTGACCTTGACTGTCTTGGGGATCTGGTCAACGTACTGGGGCTTGACGATGGCTTTCAGGTCATCCTCCAGGATCTTGGTAAAGTAGTTCTGGAGCTCAGAGCCACGGAAGTAGGTCAGGATCTCCTGCCAGTCTGGTGGAGCCTAGTGGAGGAACGGGAGTATATTGAGCTTTTGAAACTAGGGATAAGAGCGATGGTAACACAGCACAGTGTTTTAGTAACTAGTTGCATTTCAGTCATTTAGCTGACATTGTAAGGTCATTCTGCTGACATAATTATGCAGAGGGACTTAAGTGACCCTTTAAACATTGTAAAGCCAGATAATGTATTAGACACCTTGCTACATTCTCTACAAGGATGTGTCATAAAACTAATAGTTACACACTTACATCGAACTTCCCCAAGTTAGGCTTCTGTTTTCCAGCCAGAATTTTCAGCGCCGTAGATTTCCCGATTCCGTTGGTGCCCACAAGTCCCAGAACCTCTCCAGGTCTGGGAATGGGTAATCTGGAATGGAATATGGCACAAGTACAGTTCATGGATTCAAGAGAAACAAACATTCATTGAGATTAGGCCTACAGGTCTATGAGACAAACACAGCTCTCTTTACCTTGAAAAGTAACCCACCTATGCAACTTGAAGGAGTTGGCACAGTATCTGTGAGTTGTCTCTTTCTCGAGGTTGCTTGGCAAGTTGACAATAGACAAGGCCCCAAATGGACATTTCTGGAATAAAAAAAAGAAGTCAGTGCTAAGTAATCAGGACCAAAGGAAAATACATTAAGAAAAAACTACTCGTCCACATCCATCAATAGCGTGTCAGTCATTTTGTTACGATTTTACCTTGACACAGATGCCACAACCGATACAGAGCGATTCGGAAATCCACACAATTTTGCTCTGAGCTGTGACTTCTATGCACAGTTTGCCTGCAAGACAAAAAGATTACAAAGATGAATGACAATTGAGTCTTGAAAAAAAGTCAATATGGACCATTTCAACTGTACATAACTTGAGGCATTATCGTTTAGGGTACTGCCTCAAGACCCGGAGGAATTAGTTATAGTGTATGTGTCAGTGATATTATAATAGGCCTAGATTCTCAAGTTGTTTGCGAGATGGCATAGCAGTTCAGACGTCTTTTGTCCTCCTCTTGTCGTGTCCTGTATATATATATATATTTACAACTTTTTTCACATACATTTTATTTTTATTTTCCATTAAAGTCATCTTCAAAACACTCTCCTGCAACCCGCCTCACCAATTTATATTTATAAATAAGTATTATTTACCTCAAATCTGCAATCCTCCAAGAAGCTAGCCAGAAGCTAGCCAGAAACTTCAAGAAGCTAGCCAGAAACTAGCCAGAAGCTAGCCAGGAGCTAGCCAGAAACTAGCCCAGAAGCTAATCCAGAAACTAATCAGAAGCTAGTTCAGAAGCTAGTTCGCTTCTTTACTGGCAAATCGTTAGTATTCATCTAACCACGGTTTGTGGTCATCAGCTATCCTTTAGCTCGAAAATCTATCGGCAGTTTTGTACGGCGCAGCGGGGCTCGGAACGGAAAATACCGGACCAATTTTTCTCTCCATGTCCCTGGATTTCAACTGCTCTCTGGACATTCATACTCAGATCTCACAGCTGGCTAGCTGCTATCCGTGTGACTATCTGCTTTCGTCGACTCCTGAGCTCCGTCAATCACTCCTGGGCTGCAGTCACCTATCCGGACCCGTTTTACTGCCTACGCGGCGCCCCACCGGGCCTTCACAACTGGAATGCCGACGTTATCTACCCGAAGGAGATCCGGCTGGCTCCTCCGTCGCGGAGTTACCTGAATGCCCATCTGCGGCCTGCTAACCGTTAGCTGTCTTACCGGCTGCTCTCAGAATAGACAATCGGACAATTTATTTATTTTTATTATGTTTCTTCTTGGGCTTCTATACTATATCTATTGTTTTTACTTTGATTTTATTTATTTTTTATTTGTTGTGTGATTTGGATTAATCCCCTCTACCACACGGAACCCCACTAATCTACTGACGGAACGCAAGAGCTGGCTAACAACAGTCCTCCATCCTATGCTAGCTTGCTACCGATGGCCTGGCTAGCTGTCTAAATCGCCGTGACCCCCAACCAACATCTCCACTCACTGGACCCTTTTGATCACTCGATGAAGGATGCCTCTCCTTAATGTCAATATGTCTTGTCCATTGCTGTTCTGGTTAGTGTTTATTGGCTTATTTCACTGTAGAGCCTCTAGTCCTGCTCACTATACCTTATCCAACTTATTAGTTCCACCACCCACACATGCAATGACATCTCCTGGTTTCAATGATGTTTCTAGAGACAATATCTCTCTCTTCATCACTCAATACCTAGGTTTACCTCCACTATATTCACATCCTACCATACCTTTGTCTGTACATTATACCTTGATGCTATTTTATCGTCCCCAGAAACCTCCTTTTACTCTCTGTTCCAGACGTTCTAGACGACCAATTCTTATTGCTTTTAGCCGCACCCTTAATCTTCTCCTCCTATGTTCCTCTGGCGATGTAGAGGTGAATCCAGGCTCTGCAGTGCCTAGCTCCACTCCTATTCCCCAGGCGCTCTCTTTTGATGACTTCTGTAACCGTAATAGCCTTGGTTTCATGCATGTTAACATTAGAAGCCTCCTCCCTAAGTTTGTTCTATTCACTGCTCTAGCACACTCTGCCAACCCGGATGTTCTAGCTGTGTCTGAATCCTGGCTTAGGAAGACCACCAAAAATTCAGAAATGTTAATTCCAAACTACAACATTTTCAGACAAGATAGAACTGCCAAAGGGGGCGGTGTTGCAATCTACTGCACAGATAGCCTGCAGAGCCTGCAGAGTTCTGTCCTACTATCCAGGTCTGTACCCAAACAATTTGAACTTCTACTTTTAAAAATCCACCTCTCTAAAAACAAGTCTCTCACCGTTGCCGCCTGCTATAGACCACCCTCTGCCCCCAGCTGTGCTCTGGACACCATATGTGAACTGATTGCCCCCCATCTATATTCAGAGCTCGTGCTGCTAGGCGACCTAAACTGGAACATGCTTAACACCCCAGCCATCCTACAATCTAAACTTGATGCCCTCAATCTCACACAAATTATCAATGAACCTACCAGGTACCCCCCCCCCAAAGCCTTAAACACAGGCACCCTCATAGATATCATCCTAACCAACTTCCCCTCTAAATACACCTCTGCTGTCTTCAACCAAGATCTCAGCAATCACTGCCTCATTGCCTGCATCCGTAATGGGTCAGCGGTCAAACGACCTCCACTCATCACTGTAAAACGCTCCCTGAAACACTTCAGCGAGCAGGCCTTTCTAATCGCCCTGGCCGGGGTATCCTGGAAGGATATTGATCTCATCCCGTCAGTAGAGGATGCCTGGATATAAAAAAAAAATGCCTTCCTAACCATCTTAAATAAACATGCCCCATTCAAGAAATTTAGAACCAGGAACAGATATAGCCCTTGGTTCTCCCCAGACCTGACTGCCCTTAACCAACACAAAAACATCCTATGGCGTTCTGCATTAGCATCGAACAGCCCCCGTGATATGCAGCTGTTCAGGGAAGCTAGAAACCGTTATACACAGGCAGTTAGAAAAGCCAAGGCTAGCTTTTTCAAGCAGAAATTTGCTTCCTGCAACACTAACTCAAAGTTCTGGGACACTGCAAAGTCCATGGAGAATAAGAACACCTCCTCCCAGCTGCCCACTGCACTGAAGATAGGAAACACTGTCACCACTGATAAATCCACCATAATTGAGAATTTCAACAAGCATTTTTCTACGGCTGGCCATGCTTTCCACCTGGCTACTCCTACCCCGGTCAACAGCACTGCACCCCCAACAGCAACTCGCCCAAGCCTTCCCCATTTCTCCTTCTCCCAAATCCATTCAGCTGATGTTCTGAAAGAGCTGAAAAATCTGGACCCCTACAAATCAGCCGGGCTAGACAATCTGGACCCTTTCTTTCTAAAGTTATCTGCCGAAATTGTTGCCACCCCTATTACTAGCCTGTTCAACCTCTCTTTCGTGTCGTCTGAGATTCCCAAAGATTGGAAAGCAGCTGCGGTCATCCCCCTCTTCAAAGGGGGGGACACTTGACCCAAACTGCTACAGACCTATATCTATCCTACCATGTCTTTCTAAGGTCTTCGAAAGCCAAGTCAACAAACAGATTACCGACCATTTCGAATCTCACCATACCTTCTCTGCTATGCAATCTGGTTTCAGAGCTGGTCATGGGTGCACCTCAGCCACGCTCAAGGTCCTAAACGATATCTTAACCGCCATCGATAAGAAACATTACTGTGCAGCCGTATTCATTGATCTGGCCAAGGCTTTCGACTCTGTCAATCACCACATCCTCATCGGCAGACTCGACAGCCTTGGTTTTTTCAAATGATTGCCTCGCCTGGATCACCAACTACTTCTCTGATAGAGTTCAGTGTGTCAAATCGGAGGGTCTGCTGTCCGGACCTCTGGCAGTCTCTATGGGGGTGCCACAGGGTTCAATTCTTGGACCGACTCTCTTCTCTGTATACATCAATGAGGTCGCTCTTGCTGCTGGTGAGTCTCTGATCCACCTCTACGCAGACGACACCATGCTGTATAATTCGGGCCCTTCTTTGGACACTGTGTTAACAACCCTCCAGGCAAGCTTCAATGCCATACAACTCTCCTTCCGTGGTCTCCAATTGCTCTTAAATACAAGTAAAACTAAATGCATGCTCTTCAACCGATCGCTACCTACACCTACCCGCCTGTCCAACATCACTACTCTGGACGGCTCCGACTTAGAATACGTGGACAACTACAAATACTTAGGTGTCTGGTTAGACTGTAAACTCTCCTTCCAGACCCATATCAAACATCTCCAATCCAAAGTTAAATCTAGAATTGGCTTCCTATTTCGCAACAAAGCATCCTTCCCTCATGCTGCCAAACATACCCTTGTAAAACTGACCATCCTACCAATCCTCGACTTTGGCGATGTCATTTACAAAATAGCCTCCAATACCCTACTCAACAAATTGGATGCAGTCTATCACAGTGCAATCCATTTTGTCACCAAAGCCCCATATACTACCCACCATTGCGACCTGTACTCTCTCGTTGGCTGGCCCTCGCTTCATACTCATCGCCAAACCCACTGGCTCCATGTCATCTACAAGACCCTGCTAGGTAAGGTCCCCCCTTATCTCAGCTCGCTGGTCACCATAGCATCTCACACCTGTAGCACACGCTCCAGCAGGTATATCTCTCTAGTCACCCCCAAAACCAATTCTTTCTTTGGCCTGTCAGAGCATCTTACAGATTACTGTACCTGTACATAGCCCACCTATAATTTAGCCCAAACAACTACCTCTTTCCCAACTGTATTTAATTAATTAATTTATTTATTTTGCTCCTTTGCACCCCATTATTTTTATTTCTACTTTGCACATTCTTCCATTGCAAAACTACCATTCCAGTGTTTTACTTGCTATATTGTATTTACTTTGCCACCATGGCCTTTTTTGCCTTTACCTCCCTTCTCACCTCATTTGCTCACACTGTATATAGACTTGTTTATACTGTATTATTGACTGTATGTTTGTTTTACTCCATGTGTAACTCTGTGTCATTGTATCTGTCGAACTGCTTTGCTTTATCTTGGCCAGGTCGCAATTGTAAATGAGAACTTGTTCTCAACTTGCCTACCTGGTTAAATAAAGGTGAAATAAAATAAAAAATAAATAAAAAAGTATGAGGTTCAGCACAGTAGGAAAGGATGCAACACAAGTCTTACCCATCCGAACCACAGGGCAACTCTTTTTGCACTCTTGCCGGCATTTCTTTGGCTTGCATTTGTCATGATTCACAATGGCGATTCTGGTGTTTTTCTCCGACATTCTGCCTGCCTCTTGTCAATTCTTGGCGGAGCAGAATCCCTCCCCAGAGTACTGTGATACAGAGATATGAGAGTTTAGATCAGACAAGGGTTAGGCCTGTAGCGTCTTCAGAGACAGTGAGTCAGATTAATAACAGTTTGGATGAATGAATGAATACAGAATTGGCCTGTAAATTACTATTTGTATTTATTATGGATTTCCATTAGCTGCTGCCAAGGCAGTAACTACTCATCCTAGGGTCCAGCAAAATTAAGGCAGTTATACAATTTTAAAAACATTACAATAAATTCACAACACATTAAGTGTGTGCCCCAAATCTGGGTGAGGCAAGAGAGAAGAATGTATCTAGCTATTTCTCTCTCGTATCCATCTCACTTCGAGACAAGAAAGCAAGATGGATAACGTTATAACTTAGTAGGTACAACTAGATAACGAGTAACACTGAAATATGAAACGATAGCGATTAGCAAAGAGACAGAGACTAGCTGAGCAGTGCGTATGCCACTGACAGTTTAGCTAGCTACATTAGCAAGTTTGTCAACTAACACTTAGTTTACCCTAGCTAGCTACGTTACCCTAACGGTCACTTCATCCAAATCAGCTGGCAGGCGACACTGTTGGCTATACAAACTAGCTAGCCAGCGTACTAGTATCAGTGACCTATAATTAAACACGTGGTAATTTAAGTTAGTTATAAACTATCAAATGAACGAACAGCTGTCATGTGAAAACAGATGCGGCTATGATACACTAGCTAGCAAGCTAACGTTAGCTAGCTAATTGGCTAACGAACAGTGCTGACGTTTAAGCTAGCTCTGTTAGCTAGCCAGCTGGAAAAACAGCCCATTAAAATGTTATTTGACAAGTTTGTCATTAATATAATTTATATATCAATCCAACTCACCCAGAAACACTCTTCGGGTGTTTCTGTCCTCCAGGTATGATATTTTTGGTTTTAAAGTGTCGTTTTACAACGGTGTTTTATTAAACAACGTGTTCTCAACAGGGACAGAACGCCGGGAGAAAAATGGCGCTCCCATGCGTAAAGTTTAGCGACGTCCAGCCATGCGTCGCTGTGACGTGGGTATCTACGAGAATTAAAAAGTGGGAATAGGTTATTTGAGGTGATGGCAACGCAGAACATCTGTTAGACATTCATAAAAATAAATTGAAGTGTATGATCAGAAATGTTTAATTGAATTTGTGAGGCCTTCAATGTAAACTCAAGCTGATGTATAATTTTACCTCTGTAAGATACAATGGTTTAATTTAATAAATAAAAGTGTGTCAATGGGTTCACCATTGAATAAAAGGGAAATATATTACTTATCGAAAACAAGTTATTTTAACTACATAGGCCCATTGATGCTGAGATGTTTAGAAATATGAATCATAATGTATTTATCATATAGGAAAATGTATTTTGAAGGCATCTCTGGCTGCAGTGCAACTGGTGTCTTCATGGCACAGACTGTATCAAAATGCAGAATGAGACAAAGTGAGTGTCCTTAAACCACCATAGGCTACTCAAATCAGACCAAATGTAATTTAATTGGTCACATACATATATTTAGCAGATGTTATTGCGAGTCTAGCGAAACTTTTGTGTTCTTAGCTCCAATGGTGCAGAATATTTAAAAAAATACACAACAATACACACATCTAAAACTAAATGAATGGAATTAAGAAATATTGAAATATTAGGATGAGCAATGTAAGAATCCGGAGTACCTGACCAAAAGTATGTGGACACCTGCTAGTCAAACATCTCATTCCAAAATTATGGAATGAGATGGTCCCCTCTTTGCTGCTATAACAGATTTCACTCTTCTGGGAAGGAAAGCGGATACCAAGTCAGTTGTACAACTGAATGCCTTCAACTGAAATGTCTCCTCCGCATTTAACCCGACATCTCTGAATCAGAGCGGTGCGGGGGGCTGTCTTAATAGACATCCATGTCTTCAGCACCTGGGGAACAGGGGCAGAACAACATATTTTTTACCTTGTCAGCTCGGGGATTCAATTCAGCAATCTTTCGGTTATTGGCCCAATGCTCTAACCACTAGGCTACCTGCTGCTAGATGTTGGAACATTTCTGCGGGGGACTTGCCTCCATTCAACCACAAGAGCATTAGTGAGGTCAGCACTGATGTTGAGCGATTAGGGCTAGCTCGCAATAGGCATTCCAATTCATCCCAAAGTTGTTTGATGGGGTTTAGGTCAGGGCTCTGTGCAGGCCAGTCAAGTTATTCCATGCAAATCTTGACAAACCATTTCTGTATGAACCTTGCTTCGTGCACAGGGGCATTGTCATGCTGAAACAGGAAAGGGCCTTATCCAAACTGTTGCCACAAAGTTGGAAGCACAGCATGGTCTAGAATGCCATTGTATGCTGTAGCATTAAGATTTCCATTCATTGGATCTAAGGGGCCTAGCCCAAAACATGAAAAACATTATTCCAGTACATTATTCCTCCTCCACCTAACTTCCGGCGCCGACTGAGATGGCCGCCTCGCTTCGAGTTCCTAGGAAACTATGCAGTTTTTTGTTTTTTTACGTGTTCCGGAATTTTTAGTTAGAGGAATTGTTAGTTAGATTACTTGTTGGTTATCACTGCATTGTCGGAACTAGAAGCACAAGCATTTCGCTACACTCGCATTAACATCTGCTAACCATGTGTATGTGACAAATAAAATTTGATTTGATTTTTACAGTTGCCACTATGCATTGGGGCAGGTAGCGTTCTCCTGGCATCCACCAAATACAGATTTGTCCGTCGGACTGCCAGATGTTGAAGCGTATATTTTTACAACTCTAGAGAACGTGTTTCCACTTCTCCAGAGTCCAATGATGGTGAACGTTAAACCACTTCAGCCAACGCTTGGGATTGGGCATGGTGATTTTAGGCTTGTGTGCGGCTGCTCTGCCGTGGAAATCCATTTCATGAAGCTCCAGATGAACAGTTATTGTGCTGACGTTGCTTCCAGGGGCAGTTTGGAACTCTGTAGTGAGTGTTGCAAATGAGGACAGATTATTTTTACGCGCTATGCACTTCAGCACTCGGCGGTCCCGTTCTGTGAGCTTGTGTGGGCTACCACTTTGCGGCTGAGCCATTGTTGCTCATAGACGTTTTCACTTCACAATAACAGCACTTAAAGTTGACCAGGGCAGCTAAAGCAAGGCAGACATTTGACTGACTTGTTGGAAAGGTGGCATCCTATGATGGTGAAAGTCACTGAGCTCTTCAGTAAGGCCATTTTACTGCCAACTTGTGTCTATGGAGATTGCATGGCTGTGCGCTTGATTTTATACACATGTCAGCAATGGGTTCGGCTGAAATAATAGACATTTTGGACAGTATGTGGATAGAATATTTAGTAAATCTGAAAATACTATATGTAAAGCAATAGTTAAATAGGATGGCCTTGACTAGAATACAGTATATACCTATGAAATGGGTAAAATAGTATGTAAACATTATTAAAGTGACCAGTGTGACCATGTCTATGTACATAGGGCAGCAGCCTCTAAGGTGCAGGATTGAGTTACCGGGTGGTAGCCGGCTAGTGACAGTGACTAAGTTCAGGGAAGGGTACTGGGGGGAGGCCAGATAGTGATGGCTGTTAAATAACAGTCTAATGGCCTTGAGATAAAATATGTTTTTCAGTCTCTTTGTCCCAGTTTTGATGCACCTGTACTAACCTCGCCTTCTGGATGATAGCGGGGTTAACAGTCAGTGGCTCGGGTGGCTGAGGTCATTGATGATCTTCTTGGCCTTCCTGACACCGGGTCCTGGAGGGCAGACAGTGTGCCTCCAGTGATGCATTGGGAAGACGGCACCAGCCTTATTCAACTAATAAAAGACAGGACGATCTGACCAGAGAGGTCCAGGACATGAAGAACAGCTTGCAGTTCTCCCAGGGTCAGCTCGATGAGTTGAAACAGGAGAACGGCAAGATGACAGCAATCTGTAAGTCATCGAGAGAGGACATCAGTTCTGTATGTGAATCCTTGATTCCATGAAAACATTGACGGATAAATCTCAAGGGACAATCAATGCGGAATAACATGGTTGTGGGTGCAATTGTAGAATCTCCACATGAGACCTGGATGGAGTCTGAGGACAAAGCGAGGGCGCTCACAGGACTGGAAAACTCACTACCAGCGTAAGTGACAGGCCCAGGCCGATAGTGGTCAAGTTCCTGAGGTTCAAGGAGAAGGTAGCTGTTCTGGAAAGTGCCAAGAATTTGGGAGGAACATATACTGTATCTTCCTCAACGAGGACTGTCCTGAAGCTGTGCACCAGAAGAGGAAATAACTTTTCCCAGTCATGAAAGCTGCCAGAGCGCGTGGGGACATTGCTTACATCTGCTATGACAGGCTCATTGTCCACCCTCCCTCCCAGAAGTCTGGAAGGGATGAGAGAGCCAAGCCTATGGGTTCGTAGTTTCAACCCCACAGCACACACACAGCACACACACACCAATTGATTAATGGACCGTTGAATGTATATTATTTTCTCTTGCTTTGTTTGCTCTTTTCCATATTATGTCTACCTCTAATAAGCTACACAGGAAACGGCTGAAAATAGCCCATATTAATATACGTGGCCTTAGAAATAAGGTTAAGGAAATCAATAACTTGCTAACATCAGATAACATTATTATATTAGCCGTTTCTGAGACTCAGATAATTCATTTGATGATACAGCAGTTGCAATACAAGGATATAACATCTATAGAAGAGACAGGAATGCCCATGGGGGAGGTGTTGCTGTATATATTCAGAGCCATATCCCTGTAATGCTTAGAGAATATCTTATGCCAAGTGTTATTGAAGTGTTGTGGTTGCAGGTTCACATGGCACTTTTGGGGTGTTGCTATAGGTCACCAAGTGCTAACAGTCAGTAACTAAATAATATGTGTGAAATGCTTGATAGTGTATGTGATGTAAACAGAAAGATATACTTTCTTGGGGACCTGAATATTGACAGGTTTTCATCAAGCTGTCCACTCAAGAGGAAGCTTCTCACTGTAATCAGTGCCTGTAATCTGGTTCAGGTTATTAATCAACCTACCAGGATGTTTACAAACACTACAGGAACAACATCGTGTATCACATGTGTACTGTCACGGCTGTTGGAAAGACTAGACCAAGGTGCAGCATGGTAAGCATACATTTTCTCTATATTCAAAAATGATGCCGACAAAACGAAGAACAAAAACCAAACCGTGAAGCTTTGGGCTATGTGCACAAATACTTATTTTCCACCATAATTTGCAAATAAATTCATAAAAAATCCTACAATGTGATTTCAGATCCTCCTCTCCACCCTCTCCGAGTTGGGCATCTCCGGCACGGCCCACGCTTGGATTGCGTCCTACCTGACAGGTCGCTCCTACCAGGTGGCGTGGCGAGAATCTGTCTCCTCACCACGCGCTCTCACCACTGGTGTCCCCCAGGGCTCTGTTCTAGGCCCTCTCCTATTCTCGCTATACACCAAGTCACTTGGCTCTGTCATAACCTCACATGGTCTCTCCTATCATTGCTATGCAGACGACACACAATTAATCTTCTCCTTTCCCCCCCTTCTGATGACCAGGTGGCGAATCGCATCTCTGCATGTCTGGCAGACATATCAGTGTGGATGACGGATCACCACCTCAAGCTGAACTTCGGCAAGACGGAGCTGCTCTTCCTCCCGGGGAAGGACTGCCCGTTCCATGATCTCGCCATCACGGTTGACAACTCCATTGTTTCCTCCTCCCAGAGCGCTAAGAACCTTGGTGTGATCCTGGACAACACCCTGTCGTTCTCAACTAACATCAAGGCGGTGGCCTGTTCCTGTAGGTTCATGCTCTACAACATCCGCAGAGTACGACCCTGCCTCACACAGGAAGCGGCGCAGGTCCTAATCCAGGCACTTGTCATCTCCCGTCTGGATTACTGCAACTCGCTGTTGGCTGGGCTCCCTGCCTGTGCCATTAAACCCTACAACTCATCCAGAACGCCGCAGCCCGTCTCCAGAACGCCGCAGCCCGTCTAGTGTTCAACCTTCCCAAGTTCTCTCACGTCACCCCGCTCCTCCGCTCTCTCCACTGGCTTCCAGTTGAAGCTCGCATCCGCTACAAGACCATGGTGCTTGCCTACGGAGCTGTGAGGGGAACGGCACCTCAGTACCTCCAGGCTCTGATCAGGCCCTACACCCAGATAAGGGCACTGCGTTCATCCACCTCTGGCCTGCTCGCCTCCCTACCACTGAGGAAGTACAGTTCCCGCTCAGCCCAGTCAAAACTGTTCGCTGCTCTGGCTCCCCAATGGTGGAACAAACTCCCTCACGACAGCGGAGTCAATCACCACCTTCCGGAGACACCTGAAACCCCACCTCTTTAAGGAATACCTAGGATAGGATAAAGTAATCCTTCTCACCCCCCTTAAAATATTTAGATGCACTATTGTAAAGTGGCTGTTCCACTGGATGTCATAAGGTGAATGCACCAATTTGTAAGTCGCTCTGGATAAGAGCGTCTGCTAAATGACTTAAATGTAATGTAAATGTAAATTTATTTTTCTCATTTTGTCTGCCATAGTTGAAGTGTACCTATGATGAAAATTACAGGCCTATCTCATCTTTTTAAGTGGGAGAACTTGCACAATTGGTGGCTGACTAAATACTTTTTTGCCCCACTGTAAGTTGGTTCTCAATCAGAGACAACGATAAGACAGCTGTCCCTGATTGAGAACCATACCAGGCCAAGACATATTAATATATAACATAGAAAAAAAACATAGACTACCCACCCCAACTCACGCCCTGACCAACCTAACACAAAGACATAAAAAGAAACTAAGGTCAGAACGTGACAGTACCCTCCCCCCCAAAGGTGCAGACTCCGGCCGCAAAACCTGAACCTATAGGGGACAGTCTGGGTGGGCGTCTGTCCGCGGTTGCGGCTCTGGAGCGGGACGTGGACTCCACTCCACCATTATCTTGGCCCACTTAAGTGGCGCCCTTGGTGCGGCGTCCCTCTCCGCCGACCTCGGACTGGGGACCCCTAAAGCAGGCCCCGAATGGACGGGAGATTCCGGCAGCACCGGACAGGCGGGAGACTCCGGCAGCGCCGGAGTGAAGGGCGATTCCGGCAGCACCGGAGTGAAGGGCGGCTCCAGCAGCTCCGGAGTGAAGGGCGGCTCTGGCAGCTCCTGACTGACGTGGGGCTCTGGTAGCTCCTGACTGACGGGCGGCTCTGGCAGCTCAGGACAGACGGGCGGCTCTGGCCGCTCAGGACAGACGGGCTGCTCTGGCAGCTCAGGACAGACAGGTGGCTCTGGCCTGCCGAGGCGCACTGTCCAGGAGTCCACCTTACCATGCTGCTTGGTCCGTTGGTGGTGGGAAGTTCTGTCACGGCTGTTGGAAGGACTGGACCAAGGTGCAGCATGGTAAGCGTACATTTTCTCTTTATTCAAAAATGACACCGACAAACAAGAAGAACAAAAACCAAACCATGAAACTTTGGGCTATGTGTCCTGAACAACGACAAAGTTAACTTCCCACAAAACATTTGGGGGAAAAGGGTACCTAAGTATGGTTCTCAATCAGAGACAACGATAGACAGCTGTCCCTGATTGAGAACCATACCAGGCCAAGACAGAAATATAACATAGAAAAAATAACAGACTACCCACCCCAACTCACGCCCAACTCACCAATAGAACGTATGGTAGTGAGAGTTTACCCGCTCGCCTATGAATTCTCAGGAGGCAGCCCAACCTCCGCCCCCCTTTTCTCTGTCTTTTCTTCACGCAAATGACGGGGATTTGGGCCTGTTCCAGGGAAAGCAGTATATCCCTTCATCAAACTCGTTAAAGAAATAAATATATAAAGAATGATGGGAAAAAACTTTGGGGTACTTTCAATTAAATTATGGGCAGAAAGACAAATTCAACTCCATCTTTCATCGAATCAGATGGCTTATTCATCACGAAACCATTTGATGTTGCCAATTACTTTAATCATTACTTCATTGTCAATGTGGGCAAATTTAGGCAGGAAATGCCAATAACGAACAGTATTCTTGCATAAAAAGTTAGTGTGGGAGAGGTGGTAAAATCAATAATGACAAACCTCCTGGCATTGACAACTTAGATGGAAAGCTACTGAGGATGGTAGCTGACTCTACAGCTACTCCTATCTGTCATATCTTTAATCTGAGCCTGGAGGAAAGTGTTTGTCCTCAGGCCTGGAGGGAAGCAAAAGCAATTCCGCTAGTAATTCCTTTCTGGTTCTAACAGCAGACCAATCAGCCTGCTGCCAGCACTTAGCAAACTTTTGGAAAAAATTGTGTTTGACCAAATACAATGCTATTTCTCTGTAAGCAAATTAACAACAGACTTTCAGCATGCTTATAGAGAAGGGCAATCAACATGTACTGCACTGACACAAATGACTGTTGATTGGTTGAAAGAAATTGATAATAAGAATATTATGGGAGCTGTACTGTACAGCCTTTGATATTATTGACCATAACCTGTTGTTGTAAAAACAAATGTGTTATGGCTTTTTCCATGGAGTGGATTCAGAGCTATCTATCGACTAGAACTGAAAGGGTTTTCTTTAATGGAAGCTTTTCTAACGTCAAACATGAAAGTGTGGTGAAATAGCATTTCTATTTTTACCAATGACCTGCCACTGGCATTAAACAAAGCATGTGTGTCCATGTATACTGATGATTCAACCATATGCACATCAGCAAACACAGCTAATGAAGTCACTGAAACCCTTAACAAACAGTCTGTTTTGGAATGGGTGGCCAGTAATAAACTGGTCCTGAACATCTCCAAAACTAAGAGCAATGTATTTGGTACAAATCATTCCCTAAGTTCTAGACCTCAGCTGAATCTGATAATGAATGGTGTGGCGGTTGAACAAGTTGAGGAGACTAAATTACTTGGCGTTACCTTAGATTGTAAACTGTCATGGTCAAAACATATAGATTCAATAGTTGTAAAGATGGGGAGAGGTCTGTCCGTAGTAAAGAGATCTGCTTTTTTGACACCACACTCCAAAAAGCTAGTTCTGCAGGCTCTAGTTTTGTGTTATCTTGATTATTGTCGTGTGGTTGAGTGCTGCAAGGAAAGACCTAGTTAAGCTGCAGCTGGCCCAGAACAGAGCCTCACATCTTGCTCTTCATTGTAATCAGAGGGGCTGATATAAATACTATGCTGCCAGTCTCTCTTGGCTAAGAGTTGAGGAGAGACTGACTGCATCCCTTCTTCTTTTTATAAGAAACATTGTGTTGAATATCCGAACTTGTTTGCATGGTCAACTTACACACAGCTTTGACACTGTCACGTTCTGACCTTTATTTCATGTGTTTTGTATTTAGTTAGTATGGTCAGGGCGTGAGTTGGGTGGGCAGTCTATGTTTGTTTTTCTAGGTTTTGGGTATTTCTATGTTTCGGCCTAGTATGGCTCTCAATCAGAGGCAGGTGTCATTAGTTGTCTCTGATTGAGAATCATACTTAGGTAGCCTGGGTTTCACTGTGTGTTTGTGGGTAATTGTTCCTGTCTCTGTCTCTGCACCAGATAGGACTGGTTTGAGGTTGCACATTTCTTGTTTTTTTTTGTAGTCAGTTGTTCATTTGTACCTTAACGTATTAAAAAGAACCATGGACATTTACCACACCTCTCCTCTTCGGAAGAAGAGGAGGAAATTCATTACAGACACACACACACTTACCCCGTCAGACATGCCACCAGGGGTCTTTTCACAGTCCCCAAATTCAAGACAGCGAACAGTATTATATAGAGCCAAATAAACAGCAAACCTGGTTTCAAAAAACAGATAAAGCAACACCTCACAGGACAACGCCTCTCCCCTATTTGACATAGATAGTTTGTGTGTATGTGATATGTAGGCTACGTGTGCCTTTATACAAATGTTTTATGCAGTTCTGTCCTTGAGATGTTCTTGTCTATTAATCTTCTGTATTATGTCATGTTTCATGTTTTATGTGGACCACAGGAAGCTTTTGCAACAGCTAATGGCGATCTTAATAAAATACCAAATAATGGAGAGCCCTGAGGTTGCGGATCGTGCATTTGCCATACCAGGCTGTGATACAGCCCGACAGGATGCTTTCAATGGTGCATCTGTAGGCCAAATTACTTCAGCCTCCAGAGGTTGAAGAGGCTCTGTTGCACCGTCTTCACCACACTGTCTGTGTGGGTTGACCATTTCAGATTGTCAGTGATGTGTACGCCGAGGAACTTGAAGCTTTTCACCTCCTCTTGTCCAGATGGGATATGGCAGTGTGCAGTACGATGGCGATTGCATCATCCGTGGATCTATCTATGGATCTATACTGAGCAAAGTGAACTGTGTAACCTACAGTATTGAGCTAATATGATTTAGCCCTCAGTCATCCAGATGTGGCACGTGGACATTGAGAGTGACAGCCACTCCATTGTATCCCTGGTGTTTAGAGCAAAGTGCTACACAATAAACACACCAGCACACAGTACTGGGAGCTAGGCACCGGGTCCCCTGAACCGAATGCTCTCAAGTCTATGTGTGACATCATGACACTGTCAGCAGTAGAGCTAATAGCGAAACAATAGTAGAGCTGTACTTGATTACTTTTTGGACTAACCTTGTAATGATGTTGCATATTAGATGAAACTAGGAATGTTATTAGAGGCTGAGCATTGATAGTTTACTTCCTGTAGGACCCCAACTCTAAACTGCCATTGTTTGCGCATGTCATGGACAGTGCAGTACTACTTTCCTCTCTCTAGGTGTCAGCGTTCACTAAGGAAACCAGCCAGCTTGGTACTGGATAGGATGAATAGTCTTTCCTATAAATTTGATAAAAATGAATTATACATTACAGGTACGCTCTTTATGGTGGTGAAGTTAAATTATTATTCAAAGTACTGCAAATTTTTGTTGAATATCCCATGTCCCTTGTGTGTTCTAGTTGAGACATTGCAAACTAAGGGTCTCTATATTGTCCATTGAAATGACTCAATTGCTATATTGTATCTAAAAGTATATCTCAGACTGAGGGGAAATTCCAAACCCAGAGAGTCAAGGTCTGTTTAGCAGATTTCTATGTAAAAACAACAGGCAGAAAAACAGTTGAAATGGAAATAAACCATATGTGGTTTTCTTAAATTGAAGTGGTGTTTGGGAGGTCTTTGTGGAGTGAGGTTTGTGCTTATTGTGTAAGCTCTCTTTTTAGCTTCATTTTGACAAATATAAATGAAGAACACTCAAGACTGAAATAAGATTAATACATCTAGATAAAGAATAATGCAGACATTTATTTTCTAATTTCACAATAATTAGAAATTCTATACTGGAGAAACCCTTTTCTCTCTAGGCCTCTACTACAGTAGGAATGGATATTCTATTCTCATGGGACAGAGAATGTGTGTGTGTGTGTGCGCGCACATATGCGTGCATTAATGTGTGCGCGCATGCGTGTCTGTGCACACGTGTCTGTGCGTGTGTGTATGTCCCTGCAGTGTGTGTCAGAAGCAGAGGGGTGAAGGTTAATTTATGACTGTTTATTTCCCCATGCCAGAGGTAAGCAGCAACCCGGATTAGTGTTAACTGCCACCCAGTCTCCAGCCTGGTTCAGAGAGCCACCGCGGCCCTCCAGCAGCAGACTATTGGGGCCCGGCCTGCACGGGGGCCGACTGGGGACTGCTAATCTAGGCCTGAATAGAGACCCCACCATGGCCAGGTCCCCGGGCCACTTATCGTCACATCACAAGCCCAGGATGTGTGGCTGGGGATCTGGAGCTCTGTAGCTGGTGGGGCTGGCCTGGGCCGAGTGGATGAGCTAATCGCTCTCCTCGGAGGTGTTGGGGAGGGGAGCATAGGAGGAGGGGAGGAGGAGGGATGGGGAGAGAGCCGGCCGGACCACCCACCCGGAGGATTCAGAGGCACACAGATTCACAGCCCATTTTGTGACCCGCCGCACCGCCCCGCTCTAAGACAGGGCCCTCCTCAATTGTTCCCCCTGCTAACACGCAGAGGGGCAGAGGGAGGGGTTAGGAGGGAGAGGAGGGGGGACTAGCAGTAAACAGCGGGCCGGGCTGCCCTCCTTAAGCGGCACAATGGGGCTGAATTCCGTCAGGGGCTGGAGCACTTCTTAGAGTGGCCTGCCTGGCTGCCATCAGGCTGAATGAAACATCTGTGGAGGCTATGCTGGAGGGGGGAAATGCTATTTTGTTGTGAGCCACACTGACAACCTGTTGTCCCCCCCTCTTCTTTCGTTCCGTTTCTTGCTTGGCATACGCGAGCGAACATACAATATGAATAGTTTTACGGGGCAGAGAGAGGGAGGGACATGATTTAAAATGTTTTGTTGAAGGATGCAGGACTAGTTGGCGGGTGGATACATATTTTTTCCACATGCGTATAAATTCACACATATTACAAACTCATGTACGATTTTACTGGCTTTACAGGAAAGTTTTCATGTATATTTTGGGTGGACATTCCTTTGAGAGAGAAATTCTGGAGACCACACTGAATGCAGCATTCAAAGTAAACATGTTTTAAATGCTTGAAATGCAAATGCCTTACAATAAAATGACCAAGAATACATTGTGTACAGTTTTCCCCCATCATATGTACTGTGTATGCACTGACACTACTCTATATATTCACTCTAGCACCATTCCTGTATGTTGGAGCCTGCTGGTGTCCTTTAAACATGTCTCTCTACAGATGTAGGATCTTAATTTGATCACTCTCTTGTTGCTGAGAGTTTTCCTGTATAGCAGGAAATGCAAACTGGTGGTGCATTCAAGGTTTAAAAAGGCTTTTAAAGTTTGTTATTTCCACTTTAAAATTTTTATTATGTTAATTATAATCCACATAATAATTCACATTTCCTGTTGCTGCAGGATTATTCTCTTACTGGCTCAAATTAAGATCCTAAATCTGTAGTGTACAGTAGTATAAACTCACATGATCACAATCTGCCTCTCAGGAGAGCTTGTAAGTCCAGCAATCAATCATCATCACATCACCTCTCCAAACCTGACCACCTTCCAAGAAATCACACACCATTCGCCAACCTCCACCCCACACCACCTCACCTCACCCACCCAAACCCAGCACCTCTACCTCAGCCATACTCCCTGTTCCCCAATGTCCTGCTGGGATATGATGACAGAGTTTCACCCCCACGGATCAGAGCTGAGAAGGAGAGAGAAAGAGGAGAGAGAAGTAGAGAGAAGTAGAGAGAGAGAGAGAGAGAGAAGTAGAGAGAGACAGGGACCACCAAGACATTTGATTTAATTGAAGAGAAAACAAAGATCCCTTACTTCCTGGTCACCCATTTTCTTTAATCAATTTACTCTCTTTTGGTCCTTATATCATCTGTTATTACTTTCACCTCACCCACCCCCCTGTTACCTCAGTTCCTCCAGGGGAATAATCCTCCACACACTGTGGACCCTGCTGTGCCCACCAATACCTTCAGCATCAATACTGGCTGGCCCACAGACCCTACGGCCCCCTTCGGCTCCTCAGCCTTCTAAACAATGGAGAAAGCAAGCCCTACTGGCTCCAGAACCCCACAGGGTAACCCCTGCCCACCTACTCCGCACAAGGAGCAGGACTCCCCCAAACACACACACACATAAGTCACACATAATACGACACAGACACCCGGGATGGGGAGAATGGAGGGGCTGCTGCGAGACCACTTTAAATACCAGCTCAGCTTGTCATCACTGGGGTTTGACCTTACAACACTTCTAATGCTAAGAGGTCAAGAAGCTAGAGCATTCATACCTCCCACCCCTCACCCCTTCTAACCCTCCCCACCCTCACCCCCCGCCTGGTTGCCCTCCGTAACTTGGTTCTTTCAGGACCTCTCTACTTTCTCTGCTGTTTTCTTGACACGATGGTATTCTCAACACCAAACAATAAATTATCCTGCAAAAAATCCTCTACTTCCTTTTTCTATGAAAGCAAAATAGACATTCTGAGAAACAGAAATTCTGAGAAAGATTCATTAAATTGTTAATAGGAATTAAAAAGATTTATGCTGCCTGCAAGAGTTTAGATACAGACGAAAATACTCACATCGCCCAGCAAATGCACTTTCCTTTTTTGGACTTCATGTTCTCCAAATATGACCACCCAGAGAAAAGATATGAGCCCTATACCACCCACATACTAGTGAATGGACACACACACACACACACACACACACACACACACACACACACACACACACACACACACACACACACACACACACACACACACACACACACACACACACACACACACACACACACACACACACACACACAGTCCTGTTGGTGTAGTTGATAAGAGAAACCTGCTGCTTTCAATATTGGCATCGTTGCCTCGTTCAGACAGGGAAGTGAAACATCACATACACCCACCTAAAAATAATAAACTATTGGAAGAGAGGAAAGGTGATGTCAACAAGTGTTATAATTGGAGTGGTGGAAAGACAAAGTTGAGCATAATTTATTTTTTAATGATAATAGAATAGAATATGAAACAATAGAATGTGAAACAATAGAATAGAAAATAATAAAATAGGAAACAATAGAATAGAAAACAATATAATATGAAACAATATAATATGAACCAATAGAATATGAAACAATAGAATAGAAAATAATATAATATGAAACAATATAATATGAAACAATAGAATGTGAAACAATAGAAGAGAAAATAATAGAATAGAAAACAATATAATATGAATCAATATTATATTAAACAATAGAATATGAAACAATATAATAGAAAATAATAGAATAAGAAACAATAGAATATAACCAATAGAATATGAAACAATATAATAGAAAACAATAGAATAGAAAATAATAGAATAGGAAACAATAGAATAGAAAATAATAGGATAAGAAACAATAGAATATGAAACAATATAATAGAAAACAATAGAATATGAAACAATAGAATATGAAACAATAGAATATGAAACAATATAATTGAAAATAATAGAATAGGAAACAATAGAATATAAAATAATAGAATAAGAAACAATAGAATATAAAACAATAGAATAGAAAACAATATAATATAAAATAATAGAATAGGAAACAATAGAATAGAAAATAATAGAATAAGAAACAATAGAATATGAAACAACATTATAGAAAACAATAGAATATGAAACAGAATATGAAACAATAGAATATGAAACAAAATAATATAAAAATTATAGAATAAGAAACAATAGAATATAAAACAATAGAATATGAAACAATATAATATAAAATAATATAATAAGAAACAATAGAATATAAAACAATAGAATATGAAACAATATAATATAAAACAATAGAACAAACAACAATAGAATATAAAACAATGGAATATGGAACAATGTAATATAAAACAATATAACAGTAGAATAGGAAAATGTTATTGTCCACTCCATTTGACAATAATATTATGATACAAATGGCAGTGATATGTTGAGATCACTATAGCTACATAGATCCACTGAGAGCGAGTTCCCTTGGAGAAAACTGTGCTGCCTGGTGATAGTCTCTGTCCCTGGCCTTGGGACCAGCCACTGTCTGTGTATCCATGTAGATAATGGACAGCTGTGTTTAAATTCACTTACACTGACGTGATCCACCATCACACACACACACAGCCGCCACCATGGGCCATCCCATTCTACCCAGCAGATAACACCTAGCAGTATCTCCACATGGTCAGACAGCCTCGCTTCAGGGACCACCATGACATTCATTAGTGATTACTGCTGCGAGGGAAAATGGATAGAGGAAGGTGCGAGAGAGAGAGAGCGACATGAAAGAAAGAGAGAGACACAGAGCGAGACAGAGAGAGCTAGAGAGCGAAAGAGAGAGACAAAAAGAGAAAGAGATGGGAAGGAGAGAGACAGGAAAGAGGAAGGAGAGAGAAAGATCTATATATATATTTAGATAGATAGATACAGTGCCTTGCGAAAGTATTCGGCCCCCTTGAACTTTGCGACCTTTTGCCACATTTCAGGCTTCAAACATAAAGATATAAAACTATTTTTTTGTGAAGAATCAACAACAAGTGGGATACAATCATGAAGTGGAATGACATTTATTGGATATTTCAAACTTTTTTAACAAATCAAAAACTGAAAAATTGGGCGTGCAAAATTATCCAGCCCCTTTACTTTCAGTGCAGCAAACTCTCTCCAGAAGTTCAGTGAGGATCTCTGAATGATCCAATGTTTACCTAAATGACTAATGATGATAAATACAATCCACCTGTGTGTAATCAAGTCTCCGTATAAATGCACCTGCACTGTGATAGTCTCAGAGGTCCGTTAAAAGCGCAGAGAGCATCATGAAGAACAAGGAACACACCAGGCAGGTCCGAGATACTGTTGTGAAGAAGTTTAAAGCCGGATTTGGATACAAAAAGATTTCCCAAGCTTTAAACATCCCAAGGAGCACTGTGCAAGCGATAATATTGAAATGAAAGGAGTATCAGACCACTGCAAATCTACCAAGACCTGGCCATCCCTCTAAACTTTCAGCTCATACAAGGAGAAGACTGATCAGAGATGCAGCCAAGAGGGCCATGATCACTCTGGTTGAACTGCAGAGATCTACAGCTGAGATGGGAGACTCTGTCCATAGGACAACAATCAGTCGTATATTGCACAAATCTGGCCTTTATGGAAGAGTGGCAAGAAGAAAGCCATTTCTTAAAGATATCCATAAAAAGTGTTGTTTAAAGTTTGCCACAAGCCACCTGGGAGACACACCAAACATGTGGAAGAAGGTGCTCTGGTCAGATGAAACCAAAATTGAACTTTTTGGCAACAATGCAAAACGTTATGTTTGGCGTAAAAGCAACACAGCGCATCACCCTGAACACACCATCCCCACTGTCAAACATGGTGGTGGCAGCATCATGGTTTGGGCCTGCTTTTCTTCAGCAGGGACAGGGAAGATGGTTCAAATTGATGGGAAGATGGATGGAGCCAAATACAGGACCATTCTGGAAGAAAACCTGATGGAGTCTGCAAAAGACCTGAGACTGGGACGGAGATTTGTCTTCCAACAAGACAATGATCCAAAACATAAAGCAAAATCTACAATGGAATGGTTCAAAAATAAACATATCCAGGTGTTAGAATGGCCAAGTCAAAGTCCAGACCTGAATCCAATCGAGAATCTGTGGAAAGAACTGAAAACTGCTGTTCACAAATGCTCTCCATCCAACGTCACTGAGCTCGAGCTGTTTTGCAAGGAGGAATGGGAAAAAATGTCAGTCTCTCGATGTGCAAGTCTCTCGATGTGCAAAACAGATAGAGACATACCCCAAGCGACTTACAGCTGTAATCGCAGCAAAAGGTGGCGCTACAAAGTATTAACTTAAGGGGGCTGAATAATTTTGCACGCCCAATTTTTCAGTTTTTGATTTGTTCAAAAATCTTGAAATATCCAAAAAATGTCGTTCCACTTCATGATTGTGTCCCACTTGTTGTTGATTCTTCACAAAAAAATACAGTTTTATATCTTTATGTTTGAAGCCTGAAATGTGGCAAAAGGTCGCAAAGTTCAAGGGGGCCGAATACTTTCGCAAGGCACTGTAGATAGAGAATGAGAGAAAGTAGAGGGAGAGCGAGAGTGAAAGAGCAAGATGGATTGTATGTACAGTGCATGTGGGCATGAGAATGAGGACGATGCAAGACTGTTGAACAAGTTCAGCTGCTCTGAGATTTTGACGAAGGTATGACAAACAGTGTGCTGGGTGGCAGCGCACATAAACACACAGACAGACATACAGCACCAGTCAAAATGTAAGCTTTTTCTTTATTTGTACTTTTTTCTACATTGTAAAATAATAGTGAAGACATCAAAACTATGAAATAACACATATGTTAAACAAATAAATAAATTATGTGTCATAATTTTTTATTCTTCAAAGTAGCCACCCTTTGCCTTGATGACAGCTTTGCACACTCTTGGCATTCTCTCAACCAGCTCCACCTGGAATGCTTTTCCAACATTCTTGAAGGATTTCCCACATATGCTGAGCACTTGTTGGCTGCTTTTCCTTCACTCTGCGGTCCAACTCATCCCAAACCATCTCAATTGGGTTGAGGTCGGGTGATTGTGGCGCCCAGGGCATCTGATGCAGCACTCAATCCATCTCCTTGGTCAAATGTGTTTCTTGGACCAATCAAGTCTCATCTTCTTATTGGTGTCCTTTAGTAGTGGTTTCTTTGCAGCAATTCGACCATGAAGGCCTGATTCATGCAGTCTCCTCTGAACAGTTGATGTTGAGATGTGTCTGTTTCTTGAACTCTGTAAAGCATTTATTTGGGCTGCAATTTATGAGGCTGGCAACTCTAATGAACTTATTCTCTGCAGCAGAGGTAACTCTGGGTCTTTCTTTCCTGTGGTGGTCCTTGTGAGACAGTTTCATCATAGCGCTTGATGATTTTTGCGAGTGCACTTGAGGAAACTTTCAAAGTTCTTGAAATTTTCCGGATTGACTGTCCTTCATGTCTTAAAGTAATGATGGACTGTCATTTCTCTTTGCTTATTTGAGCTGTTCTTGCCAAAATATGGACTCGGTCTTTTGCCAAATAGGGATATCTTCTGTATACCACCCCTACCTTGTAACAACACAACTGATTGGCTATAATGCATTCTGATTTGTTTAACACTTTTTTGGTTACTACGTGATTCCATATGTGTTATTTCATAGTTTTGATGTCTTCACTATTATTCTACAATGTAGAAAATTGCCCAAATGAAGAAAAACCCTGGAATGAGTAGGTGTGTCCAAACTTTTGACTGGTACTGTTTAAACACACACATACACATGCACGCAGCACACATCTGCTGCGGTACCATAACTCAACCACTAAGCTTTCTCTGACTAAATCTGAAGAACTTTGGCATTTCAACCAGTGATATAGTTCATACACATGCTTCAGCTTTTCACACCCGTTTCCTAGGAGACACAGAGAAAGAGAAAGCATATCCAACTGGTGTTGTAGTGTCAATGACATACTCTAGAGATGCATGGAGCGACACTGTCCGTTCTAATCTCTTGCACATATCTTTGGTTGGAGGAGGCAAATTGCACAGCTTCTTTCCTAGGTCAAATAAAACATTAACTTCCTTCATTGTACTAGTCAACTAGTCTCTATACATCACTGTTACAGACAGAGAGTACACATGATGCATTAGGGTGGGATCTCTGCTGCTCTTCTCATACAAAATGGCCATTGGTCCAAATAGACTTCAAAGTAGTTCCTCTTGTATGGGTCCCCACTGGTTGCACACTGAGATGTCTGTGATGCAGCCGCCTATGTAACGTTCCCATGTGTGTTTATGAACAACACAGAGAGCCTTGGGTGTTCATCACATTATTCTGGGGTCCTGTAGGCCTGGCGGCAGCATGACTCTATAGGACTACAACTCCACGTGGCCTTTTCCTGTAAGCCCAGAGAAAATACAGACTACCTCTGAGAGACGTGTGTGTGTGTGTGTTCGTGTGTGCGTGTGTGTGTCTGGAGGGCTGGAGAGGAGCGTCTGTGTGTGTGGGCCACATAGAGTACTACAGGGGGAATGACTTCATTGCTGTTTACTGTAACACATGACATGACCCATCCAGGTCATTAGGCCCAGCAGCCTTCAGCAGCACTTTAGCTTGTTAGAAGTGGCGCTGAGGGTCTGGTTTACTGCACGTATGACTGTGAGCGACACAGTGGGTGAATATATTTGTATTTGTATTTATTGTGGATCCCCATTAGCCAAGGCAGCAGCTACTCTTCCAGGAGTCCAGCAAAATTAAAGCAGTTTATACAGTTTCAAAAACATTATAATACCTTCAGACTGTGTGCCCTCAGGCCCCTACTCCCCCAATACCACATACAGTGCCTTGCAAAAGTATTCACCCGCCTTGGCTATTTCCTATTTTGTTGCATTACAACCTGTTATTTAAATATATTTTTATTTGTATTTTATGTAATGGGCATACACAAAATAGTCCAAATTGATGAAGTGAAATTTAAAAAACAACTTGTTAAAAAAAAAAAGAAAGTGGTGCGTGCATATGTATTCACCACCTTTGCTATGAAGCCCCTAAATAAGATCTGGTGCAACCAATTACCTCCAGAAGTCACATAATTAGCAAAGTCCACCCGTGTGCAATCTAAGCGTCACATGATCTGTCCCATGATCTCAGTATATATACACCTGTTCTGAAAGTCTGCAACACCACTAAGCAAGGAGAACCACGAAGCAAGTGTCCATAGGACCACATTAAGCCATACACTCCACTGAGCTGGGATTTACGAAAGAGTGACCAGAAAAAAAGCCATTGCTTAAAGAAAGAAATAAGCAAACACATTTGGTGTTCGCCAATAGGCATGTGGGAGACTCCACAAACATATGGAAGAAGGTACTCTGGTCAGTTGAGACTAAAATTGAGCTTTTTGGTGATCAAGGAAAATGCTATGTCTGGCACAAACCAACACCTCTCATCACCCCAAGAATACCATCACCCCAGTGGCAGCATCATGCTGTGGGGATATTTTTAATCGATAGGGACTGAGAAACTGGTCAGAATCGAAGGAATAATGGGTGGCGCTAAATACCGGGAAATTCTTCAGGGAAATCTGTTTCAGTCTTCCAAAGATTTGAGACTGGGACGGAGGTTCACCTTCCAGCAGGACAATGACCCTAAGCATACTGCTAAAGCAACACTCAAGTGGTTTAAGAGAAAACATTGAAATGTCTTGGAATGGCCTAGTCAAAGCCCAGACCTCAATCCAATTGAGAACCTGTGGTATGACTTCAAGATTGCTATACACCAGCAGGAACCCATCTAACTTGAAGGAGCTGGAGCAGTTTTGCCTTGAAGAATGGGCAAAAATCCCAGTGGCTAGATGTGCCAAGCTTATAGAGACATATCCCAAGAGACTTGCAGCTGTAATTTCTGCAAAAGGCGGCTCTACAAAGTATTGACTTTGGGGGGGATGAATAGTTATGCATGCTCAAGTTCAGTTTTTTTCATTTATTTCTTGTTTGTTTCACAATAAAATATATTTTGCATCTTCAAAGTGGTAGGCATTGTAACGGCGTTCGTCTGTTGAAGGAGAGTCGGACCAAAATGCAGCGTGGTGGTTACTCATGTTCTTTAATGTGAATAGCGATACATGAAATAACTTATAAATATACAAAACAACAAACGGAATGTGAAAACCTATACTGCCTGTCTGGTGAACACTAACACGGAGACAGGAACAATCACCCACAAAATACACAGTGAAACCCAGGCTACCTAAATATGGTTCCCAATCAGAGACAATGAGAATCACCTGACTCTGATTGAGAACCGCCTCAGGCAGCCAAGCCTATGCTAGACACACCCCTAATCAACCACAATCCCAATGCCTACAAAAAAAACAATACGACAACACAATAAACCCATGTCACACCCTGGCCTGAACAAATAATTAAAGAAAACACAAAATACTGAAACCAGGGCGTGACAGGCATGTTTTCTAAATCAAATGATCCCCCCAAAAAATCTATTTTAATTCCAGGTTGTAAGGCAAAAAAATAGGAAAAATGCCAAGGGGGTAAATTCTTTGGCAAAGCACTGTATATACAGTACAAAATCCATGTGTGCGTGTGTGTATAGTGCGTATGCAATTGTGTGTGTGTGTATGTGTTATGCAGGTGAGTGAGGACCCAAAAGCGACTTAACAGAAACAGAGTTTATTAATGTCCAAACAGGGAAAACATAAATCCTCTATCTTTACAGGAGATGTCCAAACAGGGAAAACATAAATCCTCTATCTTTACAGGAGTGTCCCCCTTCTAGTAGTAGAGGAGAATTGCAGGACTAGCGGCAACAGACTGCAGGTCCCTTCGGGTAGGCGCGGGCCGTAGAGGACAGAGACACCTGCTCACACGCAGCATCTGATGAAGAGGCAGAACACGACAGGACGGAACAAGGGCAAAGCAAACAAGAATCCGACAAGGACAGAAGCAGAAACAGAGAGAGAAATAGAGACCTAATCAGAGGGCAAAAGAGGGGACAGGTGTGAGAGAGTAAACGAGGTCGTTAGGAGAATGAGGAACAGCTGGGAGCAGGAACGGAACGATAGAGAGAGAGAGAGAGAGAGAAAGAAACCTAATACATTTACATTTACATTTAGGTCATTTAGCAGACGCTCTTATCCAGAGCGACTTACAAATTGGATAATACGACCAGCAGGGGGAAACGAAGAGAAGAGAAAGCACAGGGACAAGACATGACAATACATGACAGTATGGACCTATGTTTGTGTTGCTTCACAGTCCCCGCTGTTCCATAAGGTGTTTTTTAATCTGTTTTTTAAAATCAAATTTTACTGCTGGAATGAGTTACTTGATGTGGAATAGAGTTCCATGTAGTCATGGCTCTATTTAGTACTGTGCGCCTTCCATAGTCTGTTCTGGAATCGGGGACTGGGGAGAGACCTCTTGTGGCATGTTTTGGCATGGGTGTCCGAGCTGCGCACCAGTAGTTCAAACAGACAGCTCGGTGCATTCAACATGTCAATACCTGATAAATACAAGCAGTGATGAAGTCAATCTCTCCTCCACTTTGAGCCAAGAGAGATTGACATGCATATTGTTAATATTACCTCTCTGTGTACATTCAAGGGCCAGCCGTGCTGCCCTGTTCTGAACCAATTGCAATTTTCCTAAGTCCCTTTTTGTGGCACCTGACCACACGACTGAACAGTAGTCCAGGTGCGACAAAACTAGAGCCTGTAGGACCTGCCTTGTTGACAGTGCTGTCAAGAAGGTACTTAATACTTCTCCCCATCTTAGCTACTGTTGTATCAACATGTTCTGACCATGACAGTTTACAATCCAGGGTAACTCCAAGCAGTTTAGTCACCTCAACTTGCTTAATTTCCAAATTATTTATTACAAGATTTAGTTGAGTTTTAGGGTTTAGTGAATGATTTGTCCCAAATGCAATGCTTTTAATTTTCAAAATATTTAGGACTAATTTATTCCTTGCAACCCACTCTAAATCTAACTGCAACTCTTTGGTAAGTGTTGCAGTCATTTCAGTAGCTGTAGTAGCTGACATGTATAGTGTTGAGTCATCCGCATACATAGGCTTTCCTCAAAGCCAATGGTAATTCATTAGTAAAGATTAAAATAAGTAAATGGGCCTAGACAGCTGCCTTGGGGAATTCCGATTCTACCTGGATTATGTTGGAGAGGCTTCCATTAAAGAACACCCTCTGTGTTCTGTTAGACAGGTAACTCTTTATCCACAATTTAGCAGCAGCAGACAATGATCGAGAATGTCAAAGGCCGCACTGAAGTCTAACAAAACAGCCCCCACAATCTTTTTATCATCAATTTCTCTCAGCCAATCATCATCAGTCATTTGTGTAAGTGTGAGGAGTATGAAAGATCGGACCAAAATCGGACCAAAATGCAGCGTGGTGTGTCCATTTGAAATGTATTACAAAAACATAGAAAAAAGAACATAGAATGCCCATCCTAGTCACATCCCGGCCTAACCAAAATAGAGAATAAAAAGTCACTATGGCCAGGGCGTGACAGTACCCCCGGGTGGGGTGGGTGGGGTCCGGGTGGGCCTTCTTACGGCAGCGGCTCGGGTGCGGGACGTGGACCCCGCTCCACCTCAGTCTTGGCCCACTTAGGCGGCGACTCTGGACTGAGGGGCGCCTCTGGACTGAGGGGCTGCGATTCTGGCGGCTCTGGAGTGAAGGGCGACTCTGGAGGCAGCGAAAGCTGAGCGGCGGCGATATGAGGTAAGGCAGCGCAACAGGCACGAGACGCAGCCCCCCCCAAAAAAATTATCTGGCAGCTCCTGACTGAAGGGCGGCTCTGGCAGCTCCTGAATGACAGGCGGCTCTGGCAGCTCCTGAATGACAGGCGGCTCTGGCCGCTCCTGACTGACGGGCGGCTCTGGCCGCTCCTGACTGCCGGGCGGCTCTGGCCGCTCCTGACTGCCGGGCGGCTCTGGCCGCTTCTGACTGACGGGCGGCTCTGGCCGCTCCTGACTGACGGGCGGCTCTGGCCGCTCCTGAATGACAGGCGGCTCTGGCCGCTCCTGACTGACGGGCGGCTCTGGCCGCTCCTGACTGACGGGCGGCTCTGGCCGCTCCTGACTGCCGGGCGGCTCTGGCCGCTTCTGACTGACGGGCGGCTCTAGCCGCTTCTGACTGACGGGCGGCTCTAGCCGCTCCAGGCTGCGTCTCGTGCCTGTTGCACTGCCTTACCTCATATCGCAGCCACTCAGGTTTCGCTGCCTCCAGTTCTTCTTTGGGGCGGCGATATTCCCCAGCCTGACTCCAGGGTCCCTTACCGTCTAGTATCTCCTCCCAATTCCAGGAGTCCAGAACCCTCTGCTCCTTGTTACCACGCTGCTTGGTCCGTTGGTGGTGGGTGGTTCTATAACCGTTTTCCTCCTCTTCATCTGATGAGAAGTATGAAAGATCTGACCAAAATGCAGCGTGGTAAGTTTCCATTTTAAATTTATTACAACTGGTCACAAAATAACAAACTTGAAACAACGAAAATCGAAACAGTTCTGTATGGTGAAAACACAGACACAGAAAACAACTACCCACAAACCATAATGGGAAAACAGGCTGCCTAAGTATGGTTCTCAATCAGAGACAACGACAGACAGCTGTCCTTGATTGAGAACCATACCCGGCCAAAAACAAAGAAATAGAAAAACATAGAAAAAAGAACATAGAACGCCCACCCTCGTCACACCCTGGCCTAACCAAAATAGAGAATAAAAAGCCTCTTTATGGCCAGGGTGTGACACCTTGTTGTCAATTTGTTTACTGTAAAATAGCATTGTATCTGGTCAAACACCATTTCTTCTAAAAGTTTACTAAGGGTTGGTAACAGGCTGATTGGTTGATTATTTGAGCCAGTAAAGTGGGCTTTACAATTCTTAGGCAGCGGAATTATTTTTGCTTCCCTCCAAGCCTGGGGCACACACTTTCTAGTCGGCTTAGATTGAAGATATGGTAAATAGGAATGGCAATATTGTCCTCTATTATCCTTAGTAATTTTCCATCCAAGTTGTCAGACCCCTGTGGCTTGTCATTGTTGATAGACAACAATCATTTACTCACCTCTTCCACATTAACTTTATGGAATTTAAAATGACAATGCTTGTCTTTCATAATTTGGTCAGATATACTTGGATGTGTTGTGTCAGCATCTTTTGCTGGCATGTTATGCCTAAGATTTCTAATCTTGCCAATGCAAAAATCATGAAAGTGGTTGAGTTGGTTTTGTGATGAATGAGCCATCTGCTTCAATGAATGATGGAGCTGAGTTTGCCTTTTTTCCCCCAGAATTTCATTTAAGGCACTCCAAAGCTTTTTACTAATATTCTTTATTTCATTTATCTTGGTTTCATTGTGTAGTTTCTTCTTCTTTTTACTCAGTTGAATCACTTGATTTGTCAATTTGCATTAAGTTTGCCAATCGGTTGTGCAGCCAGACTTATTTGCCGTTCCATTTGCCTCATCCCTCTCAACCATACCATTTTTCAATTCCTCATCAATCCACAGGGATTGAACAGTTTTACAGCCATTTTCTTAATGGGTGCATGCTAATTAGCAACTAGGATAAGCAATTTCATGTCTCTTTGCTCCTCGTTATACACCACGGACCAACAGATATTCTTTACATCAATAAAATAGGAATCACTTCAAAACTTATTGCATGACCTCTTATACACTATATTAGGCCCAGCCTTTGGAACTTTGGTTTTCCTAGATATGGCTACTATATCGTGATCACTACATCCGATGGATCTGGATACTGCTTTCAAGCTCATTTCTGCAGCATTAGTAAAGATGTGAGCAATACATGTTGATGATTTCATTCCTGTGCTGTTTGTAACAAGGTTGAACAAAGTTGCAGGCACTGGTTACAGTTTGAAGCTTTTTCTTGAGTGGGCAGCCTGATGAAAGCCAGTCGATATTTAAATCACCCAGAAATATATACCTCTCTGTTTATATCACATACATTATCAAGCATTTCACACATGTTATCCAGATACTGATTGTGGCCTGAAGTGGTCTTGAGTTCATTCATTATGAACAGGAAAAGAGTGTTCTGTTCTGGTGGGGGTGGTATGTGTCACAGGGTGCCACACTAGTGCATGGACACATATACCCACACACCAAACTCTGAGGGGGAATAAATTATGTGAGGATGGCTGGGGGGTGGTCCGGAGGGGGGCTAGGCCCATCTACCATAGATTGGAGAATTTTGACTTCTTCTCAAACACCTGAAACAGTTTTTCCCCTGCAATCTAGAGCCATAATCATTCTGCTTAAAATGGAACTGACATAATTTTAGTAACATTAAATCTGATTATAATCTGTTAATATACACTCCCAGGAATAATATAATTTTAGATCATTAGAACACATTAACCAAAAGCCACAAAATACACTTGAATGAATTTCTGCAAATAAGTCCTCTTACATTTGGGAACTTCACAGTCCTTCAACCATGAAAAGGTAGGCTCTCTCTCTCCCTCAGTTGCCTATGCACACCAACTAGCTAATGCTAGCCAGAGCGAGATGAGCTAAAATCTAACGAGGTAACATTAGATAAACCCTCTCAAACATTTTCACCTAGTTGGCCATCAAAATTGCACTGATAAACAATGGGGAGTCGTAGCCTGCTCGGCCTTCTGCAGCTTGCCTGAGAATGCATGCTTGTCCCAACACATGTTTTGAGAACTGAATGGGAACTCGCCTGCCTCCCAGCCAATTTGCCAAATACATTTGGTTGACAACTAAGAGATATGCTAACTGTGAATAACAGTCATTCAAGTTCAGCATCGCTAGCTAGCTAGCTAGCAAAGCGATTCACATTTCTCGCTAGCTAACCAAATGACACCTGCATATCTAGCTGTAGCCACTGAAACATTATATGAGGGGGAAAAGTTGGTAACTCACTTACTTCCTCCAATGACATGACATTTTTTTTAGCTTACTAAATAAATAGGTAGGTATATATATATATATATATATATATATATATATATATATATATATATATATATATATATATATATATATATAGATACGCTAGCCCAAGGGTGTCAAACTCAATCAATCGCACGAGCCATACTGAAAAAACACAACGAATTATAGGGCCAGACGTAGCCAATGTTTTGTTTTTAAACGTGCAAGTAGCCATTGTTTTATTTAAAAAAAATCCCTTTCTAATGTCCACTTAGGATGCTGTATATAGCATATTAACACATTAAAACAAAAGAGATAAATTATATTTGATATGCTTGCAGATGTGAAAACATTTAGCACTGCATGGATCACCAGTGCGATTGAATGCAGCCTTGCTGTATGGTGCACTTAAAATGTATTGTAGTTGAGTAGCCAGCCGAGGCTACTGCTCAAATGTTGCTGTAATAGGCCTTCATGTTTGTCCTTTGCATGGTGTTTTGTTGCAGGTTATGTTTTTTGGTTATTGTCAAGCCAACTTTAAATACCGAAGCCAGAAGCCAGACTGCAACATTTTAGTGTCAGCAGCAATTTCAGTTGAATTCACTGATGCCGCATCAGGCTGTAACTTCATAAAGTAGATGACTCAACTGTTGACTCATTTATACTTGCTTGTTTGTCCTATTCGGCCCATGGGCCTTGTGTTGGATACATGTGAGCTAGCCTATTAGCCACGTTATGGCTGACTTGTGTTCATTGCCCTTGCTAGTTTGATTGTGTTGACATTCCCAGCCTTAGTTACAGTCGTCCTTTTTTGTCCTAAATATTGAGTCATTGAAACTGAAACAGTGCCTCCCGAATGGGTGGAAGCAGCAAACAACGTACCAGGCCAGCTGTGTTACAACCTGATTGCAATATCTTTGGGACTACCAAGAAATGTATTGGTGAATGATATGAATCATTTATTGAACTGCATCTATCTATTCTGCCAACAACGCCTTACTGTACGTCATGGAATTTTGAGTCAAATAGAACCAATTTTTAAAACCTCTTATGAAGTCGGTTTTGAAGCATAAACTGGGAATTATGTTTTTTTGTCTGATATGATTGTCTTGTTTGTTTCATATTATTGTAATGTAGTTAAAACACTGTCAATTCCACTTTAATTATATGTTGTTTTTTTTACTTACAGAAAACATGTCTATTTTTCTGCACATCTAAGCATACCTCGAGCTCCTAACTGGTGGTTCTTTTTTAAACTTACAGAAAACATGTCTATTTTTCTGCACATCTAAGCATACCTCGAGCTCCTAACTGGTGGTTCTTTTTAAACTTACAGAAAACATGTCTATTTTTCTGCACATCTAAGCATACCTCGAGCTCCTAACTGGTGGTTCTTTTTTAAACTTACAGAAAACATGTCTATTTTTCTGCACATCTAAGCATACCTCGAGCTCCTAACTGGTGGTTCTTTTTTAAACTTACAGAAAACATGTCTATTTTTCTGCACATCTAAGCATACCTCGAGCTCCTAACTGGTGGTTCTTTTTTAAACTTACAGAAAACATGTCTATTTTTCTGCACATCTAAGCATACCTCGAGCTCCTAACTGGTGGTTCTTTTTTAAACAAAACTAAATATTCTTCTCTGCATCTCTGCTAAAATCTGGGTAAAAGATTGAAGTTAATGTGAGTCTTATTCAGTACATTTAGTAAATGCTTGCTTTTCTAAAGTCTACCAACCTTGCCAGCAGTCATGCCAGCTAAGATAGTTAGCTACTCTAACAGGCTTGATAGCCTGAAATGGCTTCTTGGTAGCCGCTTTTAGCAACGCTAGTATTAGCTTGCAAAAAACCTGAATAGTCCACCGGTTATAAAATAACATTTCAACTAACTCTGTAGATTGTCTGTAGGCTTGGAAAATAAAAATTTAATGGAACGTAATAATTAAACGGAAATTCTAAACGTAGGTCTGTTGTAGACCCATGCAATTCCTCAGCCAGGTCAGTTCCTCTCTGCTGACCTCATGTTAAAAAAAGTACCCTATAAGTTCTTGTTTTTTTTTCTCCATCAGGTATGGAGCACATGCAGGACTTTTATTTTGACATAAGGTAAGCATAGAGGAAGTGGGTCTACAACAGACCCACGTTTGGAAAGTCTGTTTTATTTCTGTTCTATTAGATGATTTTTCTTAATTTCCCCACCCCCCTATAAAGACCAGCACTACAGACAATCAGCAGAGTAAGTTGAAATGTAATTTTTAAGTTCTGGCTTCTGCAGACTATTAAAAAAAGATTTTAAGCTCATTACTAGCACCGCTAGTGTGTAAATACTATCTTTGCTAAAAGCAGCTAGCTTCTTAGACTAACTAAAGCCAATTTCATAAAATTGCTAGCTGGCTAGTATTATTAGCCTGCAGAGAAACAACAACAACAGGACAAATCTGACACACACACACACACACACACACACACACACACACACACACACACACACACACACACACACACACACACACACACACACACACACACACACACACACACACACACACACACACACACACACACACACACACACACACACAGAGACACACAACAACAACAACAGCAACAACACAGACAGATGAGGGGGACAGACAACAGACAGACAACAGACAACAACACAGACAGATAGAGGGGGACAGACAGACAGACAGACAGACAGACAGACAGACAGACAGACAGACAGACAGACAGACAGACAGACAGACAGACAGACAGACAGACAGACAGACAGACAGACAGACAGACAGACAGACAGACAGACAGACAGACAGACAGACAGACAGACAGACAGACAGACAGACAGACACACACACACACACACACACACACACACACACACACACACACACACACACACACACACACACACACACACACACACACACACACACACACACACACACACACACACACACACACACACACACAGACTGAGTGGCCCACCACAGAAGGTGCACAGATGTGCCTTAGGCTACAACAGAGGTAGGTCTTGGATTGAAAACGCGATAGTTCTCCTGCTGCATATGGCAGTAATACTGTGACTCTGACATCATTTCCATCCTGAAATATGTGTGGCCGGGCGGACGGACGGAGAAGGGAGACAGCTTGCAGTGGCTTTCTGTCAGAAAGGACAGCGAGGAATATTCATGATTCGTGTTCTGTTTTTAGCTTTAAGAGTTCAAGGCTCTGTGTGTGAGTTGTGATAAGAGAGGCGTGTAATCCAATGTGTTCCACATTCAGGGTGGTTTGCCTCTCATGTGACACTGAGTGATTGATATTGTTTGCATTGGGGGAAAGGAGAAAAAAAATCCATATACTGTTTTGATGCTTGGTCTCGGCCTGTGTCTTCTTAAGGCAGTGCCACAGCCAGACAAAAACCGCCTGCTTGACCAGACTGACCAATCTAAATATTTCTTAATGTTCTGTAATGTATTGCTTTTTCTGTGTTAGTATGTAGCTACTATATGAACATGCGATATGTTTCTGTGTGTATGCATTTGTCATTCAGTGTTCAATCAAAATATTTTGGAATTATTTAAACCAAATATCTTGAAAGCGAGTCAAATAAAAAATGGACCCCACCCGCTAATCAAAAAATGTCCCGGTCCATCGCCAATGGTGGGCCCTGCTCCAATTACCATGAGGCCCAGCAGTCTAGTATAGTCCAGCCAGCGGATTGAGCTTGCTTGTTCCAACAGACCAACATACCACCAAAAGTGATCTCCTCCATCCATCATGCATCGTATGTCATGCTATCATATGATATTGCCACCAGCTTTTGGGCTCGGTCCATGAGAGTACTATGGCATCATGTCTCTGCCCTGCTGCCCACCAGGCCAGCAAGCTGTTCTCCCTCTCCATCTCCTCTCCACACCTCTCTTCACCTCCTGTCTCCATCTTATCTCCTCTCCACACCTCTCTTCACCTCCTCTCCTCTCCTCTCCTCTCCTCTCCTCTCCTCTCCTCTCCTCTCCTCTCCTCTCCTCTCCTCTCCTCTCCTCTCCTCTCCTCTCCTCTCCTCTCCTCTCCTCTCCTCTCCTCTCCTCTCCTCTCCTCTCCTCTCCTTCATGGCTATAGTCCTTCTATGAGTCCACCACACCACAGCCCTCACAAAACATTGTAAAACGTGTTTATCTCATGTTATAAGTTTCCTTCCATTAAAATCATGTTTTATAGGATGAGGTCTTCCAGCCTGGTTGAAATTATTTGCTTGTTTATTCCCGACAATCATGAGCCCGAAAACGAGGACAACGTGGGAGGGTGTTGTGTCTTACGGTAAGTCAGTTAGGGACCCAGACTTCCCAGTAATGTGACATGGCGTTCCCAGTAATGACCATAGGTACGGGGGTAGTGAGAGGGGGCGTCACCGCTCCCCCAACAGTTCCCTTTAATCTTCAGATAAGTGCCATACCTAATCAGGTTAAAGCGGCGCATGCCCCAGCACGGTGGACGGACATTCCAGCCAAATGGTAACGTACGGTATCTGTTCCGCTCTCATGGGTCGCATTCCACCGGCTAATTAAGAGTACATATCTGACCCTGGAGAGAACGTCTGTATTAGTTCAGTCACTGTGGTCCATCTGCACTCTCTCTCTCTCTCTCTCTCTCTCTCTCTCTCTCTCTCTCTCTCTCTCTCTCTCTCTCTCTCTCTCTCTCTCTCTCTCTCTCTCTCTCTCTCTCTCTCTCTCTCTCTCTCTCTCTCTCTCTCTCTCTCTCTCTCTCTCTCTCTCTCTCTCTCTCTCTCTCTCTCTCTCTCTCTCTCTCTCTCTCTCTCTCTCTCTCTCTCTCTCTCTCTCTCTCTCTCTCTCTCTCTCTCTCTCTCTCTCTCTCTCTCTCTCTCTCTCTCTCTCTCTCTCTCTCTCTCTCTCTCTCTCTCTCTCTCTCTCTCTCTCTCTCTCTCTCTCTCTCTCTCTCTCTCTCTCTCTCTCTCACACTTTCTCTTTTTCCTCCTGCTTAATTAACAGATGTCACAAAACATAAGGAAGCTCTCTGTGGGTTTCTCTTTCTTTCTTTCTTTCTTTCTTTCCTTCCTCCCTCTCTCTCTTTTCTCTCCTCCAACATTAGCCCCTCATCATTACTGACAGGCTATCAGTTGTTCTCAGTTCAGATTATGTACTGCCAATGACCTCCAGGTCACGACATGCCCCTCCCCACCACTTTCTCTACCGCCACTTTGTCTTTGCTTCCACCGAGCCACTTCAATGGCTTTTAAGGCTTTGCTGACTCGGAACCAAAGATACCATCGGTTGCAGGCAGCCGTCCACCCATTCTTTTCTCATTTTGTGTCGCCATTGCAGTTTGGATGTTATAGGAATTCCAACTACTTTGGCGGAAATCTCTTAACCAGTTGAAGCTAGGGGGGCGCTATTTCATTATTGGATAAAAAAAACGTGCCCGTTTTAAGCGCAATATTTTGTCACAAAAAGATGCTCGACTATGCATATAATTGCCAGCTTTGGAAAGAAAACACTCTGACGTTTTCAAAACTGCAAAGATAATAATAATAATAATAATAATATATGCCATTTAGCAGACGCTTTTATCCAAAGCGACTTACAGTCATGTGTGCATACATTCTACGTATGGGTGATATTATCTGTGGGTGCCCCAGAAATGATCTTACAGGCGAAACCAAGATGCAACCTCAAACAGGAAATGAGCAGGATTTTTGAGGCTCTATTTTCCATTGTCTCCTTACATGGCTGTGAAAGCGCCACGAATTAGCCTGCCCTTTCTATCGTTTCTCCAAGTTGTCTGCAGCATTGTGACGTATTTGTAGGCATATCATTGGAAGATTGGCCATAAGAGACTACATTTACCAGGGGTCCGCCCAGTGTCCTTTGTTGAAATTGTTGCGTAATCTCCAAGCTGCTCGCATTCATCCATGTGATTGAGACAGAGAGGAGACTTCCAGGAATGATATGTCATGACTAGATATGTGAAAAACACCTTGAGGATTGATTCTAAACAACGTTTACCATGTTTCAGTCGATATTATGGAGTTAATGTGGAAGAAAGTTTGGCGTTTGGCATTTTGGTAGCCAAACATGACGCAGAAAACGGACCGATTTCTCCTGCACAACTAATCAGCTTTCAGGAAAACTGAACATTTGCTATCTAACTGAGTCACTAAGCTAGTAATTTAAAAAAAGAAAAAGATATATACAACTGGAATAGCTTGTCCTTCATTAAGGGAAAATGAACATTGCTTTTCATGAATAAGTCCCCGTAACACCGCACAATGTCCTCAGATTCCTAATGCATCATTAGACAATGTAAAATGATAACTTGGTTTCCAGCCAGAGGTCCCTTCAGGGGGGGAGTTGAGTTGATGTCAAATGAATCATAATTATAGTATCCTGTTGTGTGACGTTAGTGTCGCGGCTTCAGATATCACACGTAATCCTTCATTGTGACTGAAGGTTTTACTGGTGCAGACAAAGGTACACATTCCAGGTAATTTCCTATTGATCATGTTATCTGTGTGTGTGTGTGTGTGTGTGTGTGTGTGTGTGTGTGTGTGTGTGTGTGTGTGTGTGTGTGTGTGTGTGTGTGTGTGTGTGTGTGTGTGTGTGTGTGTGTGTGTGTGTGTGTGTGTGTGTGTGTGTGTGTCTGCATGCACATGTGGTTGTGTGAGAGAGAGCAGCCTCTGTTGCTGCCTGGGGATGCTTGAGGCATCAGAGCATGCCAAACTTCACCATTATCAGCAGTATTTCATGTTTCAGATCTGCAATTTATGTCTAAACGTTTAAGAAAGAGATTAGACTACTGCAACTGAACATGCTTTTCGAAATGCCAAGCTAAACGTCCCCAATATTGTTTTCAACTAGACTTTTCCATTTCACAATCTCCCATTTTGAGTGAAACGCCTCCTTGTTTAGTTAGCAACTTCCATCCCTTGTCTGTGTTATTTACAGCGGAGCCAGACAGATTCACTTTATGCCTCATCATCTGACGCAGACAGACTGTCCCACACACAGAGTCTCAGGAAACTACCAAGAGAAATACACTTGCAGTGGTTTACATTGCAACAGGGAGAGGGGGAGAGAGATGAGAGAGATAAAGAGAGAGAGATAAAGGGGACATAGAGAGGGAGAAAAAGAGTGAGAGAGAGAAAGAGAGAGAGAAAGAGAGAGAGAAAGAAAGAAAGAGGGATTGGCAGAGATAGAAAGAGAGAGAAAGAGGGGCAGAGAGAGAGAGAGAGAGCGAGAGAGGACGAGAGAGCGAGAGAGAGGCCACCACTCATCTTGGACTCACATCCTGATCCTGACCTGTGTGCAAGTGGATGTCAAGCCGCCACATTTTCCAACTGGACTGTGGTCAAGAGCAACACAATTTGGGGTTTGGCAGGCGACTCACAGAGCGCGATTGAGCCCTGGTGGCCAGTGGCTGACGGATTAGAGGGAGAGAAGGAAAAGGGAGAGGTAGAAGAGAGGATGGGAGGAGGACTGAACTGAAGCGCCAGCTACATTATGGAGTTGGGGCTATGTAGACTCCTACCACAGAACATAATACTACTACCCAGTTTTTATTATGGGGCATTTACAATATATGAAGCATTATGCAAAGTACAGCCATGCTCTGTGACTGCTAACGTGCTGTGAAATCATCAGTGACACAAAGATCACGAGGAGAGACCAAAGTTGCCTAAACCAAATGGTAGATCAACACCGTGTCTGCCAGCTGTAAGCTAAAGCTCGTGTGTAAATGCTTCATAAATCCTGCTTCACTTGGTCATGCCGCTGTTCTGCATGTTTAACTAATGCTTTGTCGAGTTGATATTCCACGTGCTTACAGTCAGTGGCTAAGGAGCACTAAAGACCAACGAGGATGAGAGGGGAGGAGGAGGGTCGATACAGTACATGAAACTAGTGTGGTTACGGCAGCATTTCAGGACGAGGAAAGACAACACCCTTATTGTAAGATCTTCTGCGGTCGACACTCTTTCTATCTTTTTGAAGCGTTAGTTAAAGAAAGAACAACTACTTCTAAACGCTTCCAGGTACCATGCCAAGGACTTCTTTCAGCCTAGGCTATTATTAAACGTTTATTTTTAAAGTCTGCTGCTCTCATTTTGGAGGA
>NC_060189.1:57221715-57304215 GCF_021184085.1 Oncorhynchus gorbuscha
CCCAGGACGACCTGACATGATGACTCCTTGCTGTTGTCATGTTTTGTCATTAATTATCATGTCTTGTCCCTGTGCTTCCCCTTCTATTCGTTTCCCTCTGCTGGTCTTATTAGGTTCTTTCCCTCTTTCTATCCCTCTCTCTCCCCCTCCCTCTCTCACTCTCTCGCTCTCTCTTCTCTCTATCGTTCCGTTCCTGCTCCCAGCTGTTCCTATTCCCCTAATCAATCATTTAGTCTTCCCACACCTGTTCCCGATCCTTTTCCCTGATTAGAGTCCCTATTTCTCTCCTTGTTTTCCGTTCCTGCCCTGTCGGATCCTTGTCTATATTCACCGTGCTGTGTCTATGTTTTGCCCTGTCGTGTCGTGTTTCCCTCAGATGCTGCGTGGTGAGCAGGTGTCTGAGTCTGCTAGGTTCAAGTGCCTTCCCGAGGCAACCTGCAGTTCTTGATCTAGTCTCCAGTCTGTTCTCGTCTTTACGACTAGTATTATGCCTTTTGTTTTGTTAAGTATCTTACTGGATTAAAAACTCTGTTTTCGCCAAGTCGCTTTTGGGTCCTCATTCACCTGCATAACAGAAGGATCCGACCAAGGAATGGACCCAGCGACTACAGATGCTCGTAACACTGCCGTCGAGATCCAAGGAGCCATGCTCGGCAGACACGAGCAGGAATTGTCTGCTGCTCGCCATGCCGTGGAGAACCTGGCCGCTCAGGTTTCCGACCTCTCTGGACAGTTCCAGAGTCTTCGTCTCGTGCCACCTGTTACTTTCTGGCCTGCCGAGCCTCCGGAACCTAGGGTTAATAACCCACCTTGCTACTCCGGGCAGCCCACGGAGTGCCGCTCCTTTCTCACCCAGTGTGATATTGTGTTCTCTCTCCAACCCAACACATACTCTAGCGAGAGAGCTCGGGTTGCTTACGTCATTTCACTCCTTACTGGCCGGGCTCGAGAGTGGGGCACAGCTATCTGGGAGGCAAGGGCTGATTGTTCTAGCAATTACCAGAACTTTAAAGAGGAGATGATTCGGGTTTTTGACCGTTCAGTTTTTGGTAGGGAGGCTTCTAGGGCCCTGGCTTCCCTATGCCAAGGTGATCGATCCATAACGGATTACTCTATAGAGTTTCGCACTCTTGCTGCCTCTAGTGACTGGAACGAGCCGGCGCTGCTCGCTCGTTTTCTGGAGGGACTCCACGCAGTGGTCAAAGATGAGATTCTCTCTCGGGAGGTTCCTTCCAGTGTGGACTCTTTGATTGCTCTCGCCATCCGCATAGAACGACGGGTAGATCTTCGTCACCAAGCTCGTGGAAGAGAGCTCGCGTCAACGGTGTTTCCCTGCTCCGCATCGCAACCATCTCCCTCCTCTGGCTCAGAGACTGAGCCCATGCAGCTGGGAGGTATTCGCATCTCGACCAAGGAGAGGGAACGGAGGATCACCAACCGCCTGTGCCTCTATTGCGGATTTGATGGACATTTTGTCAATTCATGTCCAGTAAAAGGCCAGAGCTCATCAGTAAGCGGAGGGCTACTGGTGAGCGCTACTACTCAGGTCTCTTTATCTAGATCATGTACTACTATGTCGGTCCATCTACGCTGGACCGGTTCGGGTGCTACATGCAGTGCCTTGATTGACTCTGGGGCTGAGGGTTGTTTCATGGACGAAGCATGGGCTCGGAAACATGACATTCCTTTCAGACAGTTAGACAAGCCCATGCCCATGTTTGCCTTAGATGGTAGTCATCTTCCCAGTATCAGATTTGAGACACTACCTTTAACTCTCACAGTATCTGGTAACCACAGTGAGACTATTTCTTTTTTGATTTTTCGTTCACCTTTCACACCTGTTGTTTTGGGTCACCCCTGGCTAGTATGTCATAACCCTTCTATTAATTGGTCTAGTAATTCTATCCTATCCTGGAACGTTTCTTGTCATGTGAAGTGTTTAATGTCTGCCATCCCTCCCATTTCTTCTGTCCCCACTTCTCAGGAGGAACCTGGCGATTTGACAGGAGTGCCGGAGGAATATCATGATCTGCGCACGGTCTTCAGTCGGTCCCGAGCCAACTCCCTTCCTCCTCACCGGTCGTATGATTGTAGTATTGATCTCCTTCCGGGGACCACTCCTCCTCGGGGTAGACTATACTCTCTGTCGGCTCCCGAACGTAAGGCTCTCGAGGATTATTTATCTGTGTCTCTTGACGCCGGTACCATAGTGCCTTCTTCCTCTCCGGCCGGGGCGGGGTTCTTTTTGTTAAGAAGAAGGACGGTACTCTGCGCCCCTGCGTGGATTATCGAGGGCTGAATGACATAACGGTTAAGAATCGTTATCCGCTTCCCCTTATGTCATCAGCCTTCGAGATTCTGCAGGGAGCCAGGTGCTTTACTAAGTTGGACCTTCGTAACGCTTACCATCTCGTGCGCATCAGAGAGGGGGACGAGTGGAAAACGGCGTTTAACACTCCGTTAGGGCATTTTGAGTACCGGGTTCTGCCGTTTGGTCTCGCCAATGCGCCAGCTGTTTTTCAGGCATTAGTTAATGATGTTCTGAGAGACATGCTGAACATCTTTGTTTTTGTCTATCTTGACGATATCCTGATTTTTTCACCGTCACTCGAGATTCATGTTCAGCACGTTCGACGTGTTCTACAGCGCCTTTTAGAGAATTGTCTCTACGTAAAGGCTGAGAAGTGCTCTTTTCATGTCTCCTCCGTTACTTTTCTCGGTTCCGTTATTTCCGCTGAAGGCATTCAGATGGATTCCGCTAAGGTCCAAGCTGTCAGTGATTGGCCCGTTCCAAGGTCACGTGTCGAGTTGCAGCGCTTTTTAGGTTTCGCTAATTTCTATCGGCGTTTCATTCGTAATTTCGGTCAAGTTGCTGCCCCTCTCACAGCTCTTACTTCTGTCAAGACGTGTTTTAAGTGGTCCGGTTCCGCCCAGGGAGCTTTTGATCTTCTAAAAGAACGTTTACGTCCGCTCCTATCCTCGTTACTCCTGACGTCACTAGACAATTCATTGTCGAGGTTGACGCTTCAGAGGTAGGCGTGGGAGCCATTCTATCCCAGCGCTTCCAGTCTGACGATAAGGTTCATCCTTGCGCTTATTTTTCTCATCGCCTGTCGCCATCTGAGCGCAACTATGATGTGGGTAACCGTGAACTGCTCGCCATCCGCTTAGCCCTAGGCGAATGGCGACAGTGGTTGGAGGGGGCGACCGTTCCTTTTGTCGTTTGGACAGACCATAAGAACCTTGAGTACATCCGTTCTGCCAAACGACTTAATGCCCGTCAAGCTCGTTGGGCGTTGTTTTTCGCTCGTTTCGAGTTTGTGATTTCTTACCGTCCGGGTAGCAAAAACACCAAGCCTGATGCCTTATCCCGTCTGTTTAGTTCTTCTGTGGCTTCTACTGATCCCGAGGGGATTCTTCCTTATGGGCGTGTTGTCGGGTTGACAGTCTGGGGAATTGAAAGACAGGTTAAGCAAGCACTCACGCACACTGCGTCGCCGCGCGCTTGTCCTAGTAACCTCCTTTTCGTTCCTGTTTCCACTCGTCTGGCTGTTCTTCAGTGGGCTCACTCTGCCAAGTTAGCTGGTCATCCCGGTGTTCGAGGCACTCTTGCGTCTATTCGCCAACGCTTTTGGTGGCCGACTCAGGAGCGTGACACGCGCCGTTTCGTGGCTGCTTGTTCGGACTGCGCGCAGACTAAGTCGGGTAACTCTCCTCCTGCCGGTCGTCTCAGACCGCTCCCCATTCCTTCTCGACCATGGTCTCACATCGCCCTAGATTTCATTACCGGTCTGCCTTTGTCTGCGGGGAAGACTGTGATTCTTACGGTTGTCGATAGGTTCTCTAAGGCGGCACATTTCATTCCCCTCGCTAAACTTCCTTCCGCTAAGGAGACGGCACAAATCATTATCGAGAATGTGTTCAGAATTCATGGCCTCCCGTTAGACGCCGTTTCAGACAGAGGCCCGCAATTCACGTCACAGTTTTGGAGGGAGTTCTGTCGTTTGATTGGTGCGTCCGTCAGTCTCTCTTCCGGGTTTCATCCCCAGTCTAACGGTCAAGCAGAGAGGGCCAATCAGACGATTGGTCGCATACTACGCAGCCTTTCTTTCAGAAACCCTGCGTCTTGGGCAGAACAGCTCCCCTGGGCAGAATACGCTCACAACTCGCTTCCTTCGTCTGCTACCGGGTTATCTCCGTTTCAGAGTAGTCTGGGTTACCAGCCTCCTCTGTTCTCATCCCAGCTTGCCGAGTCCAGCGTTCCCTCCGCTCAAGCGTTTGTCCAACGTTGTGAGCGCACCTGGAGGAGGGTGAGGTCTGCACTTTGCCGTTACAGGGCACAGACTGTGAGAGCCGCCAATAAACGCAGGATTAAGAGTCCAAGGTATTGTTGCGGCCAGAGAGTGTGGCTTTCCACTCGCAACCTTCCTCTTACGACAGCTTCTCGTAAGTTGACTCCGCGGTTCATTGGTCCGTTCCGTGTCTCCCAGGTCGTCAATCCTGTCGCTGTGCGACTGCTTCTTCCGCGACATCTTCGTCGCGTCCATCCTGTCTTCCATGTCTCCTGTGTCAAGCCCTTTCTTCGCACCCCCGTTCGTCTTCCCTCCCCCCTCCCGTCCTTGTCGAGAGCGCACCTATTTACAAGGTACGTAAGATCATGGACATGCGTTCTCGGGGACGGGGTCACCAATACTTAGTGGATTGGGAGGGTTACGGTCCTGAGGAGAGGAGTTGGGTTCCGTCTCGGGACGTGCTGGACCGTTCGCTTATTGATGATTTCCTCCGTTGCCGCCAGGGTTCCTCCTCGAGTGCGCCAGGAGGCGCTCGGTGAGTGGGGGGTACTGTCATGTTTTGTCATTAATTATCATGTCTTGTCCCTGTGCTTCCCCTTCTATTCGTTTCCCTCTGCTGGTCTTATTAGGTTCTTTCCCTCTTTCTATCCCTCTCTCTCCCCCTCCCTCTCTCACTCTCTCGCTCTCTCTTCTCTCTATCGTTCCGTTCCTGCTCCCAGCTGTTCCTATTCCCCTAATCAATCATTTAGTCTTCCCACACCTGTTCCCGATCCTTTTCCCTGATTAGAGTCCCTATTTCTCTCCTTGTTTTCCGTTCCTGCCCTGTCGGATCCTTGTCTATATTCACCGTGCTGTGTCTATGTTTTGCCCTGTCGTGTCGTGTTTCCCTCAGATGCTGCGTGGTGAGCAGGTGTCTGAGTCTGCTAGGTTCAAGTGCCTTCCCGAGGCAACCTGCAGTTCTTGATCTATTCTCCAGTCTGTTCTCGTCTTTACGACTAGTATTATGCCTTTTGTTTTGTTAAGTATCTTACTGGATTAAAAACTCTGTTTTCGCCAAGTCGCTTTTGGGTCCTCATTCACCTGCATAACAGCTGTCCCCAGTCCACCTGACTGTGCTGCTGCTCCAGTTTCAACTGTTCTACCTTATTATTATTCAACCATGCTGGTCATTTATGAACATTTGAACATCTTGGCCATGTTCTGTTATAATCTCCACCCGGCACAGCCAGAAGAGGACTGGCCACCCCACATAGCCTGGTTCCTCTCTTGGTGTCTTCCTAGGTTTTGGCCTTTCTAGGGAGTTTTTCCTAGCCACCGTGCTTCTACACCTGCATTGCTTGCTGTTTGGGGTTTTAGGCTGGGTTTCTGTACAGCACTTTGAGATATCAGCTGATGTACGAAGGGCTATATAAATACATTTGATTTGATTTGATTAGGTAGACTCTGCTTCGATTGCCTGAATCTCTGCTGCTGACAACACACACAGCCTGGCCTTCAGCTTGTTTAGATATCATTAGGTAGGCTCTGCTTCGATTGCCTGAATCTCTGCTGCTAACAACACACACAGGCTGGGACAGAGAGGGAGTGTATAAAGTAGCTTTGCATGTGTTTGTTCGGCAGCCCTGAGACACTGGGCGCTGCGCTGTGCTCTACCACCCTGTTCCCTATATAGTGCACTACTTTTGACCGGAGCCTATAGGGAATAGGCTGCCATTTGGGACACAGCCTTAATGTGAGTAGGCCTGGAGAAATGTATTTTAAAAAACAACCCTGAAGAGATATGATCTGTCCTCTCTACGCTGCCCATACATTATGTTAAATGACTTTACCACTTCCAACCAGAGCTGTCGAGGAGGTCAACTCCTGACTGAGCTTCTTAACAAAAGTAGAACAGACAGAAGACAAAACAACCAGCATGTATAGATTCCTGACACGGTGATAGAATCGTGCCTAAAACCTATATAAGAGCAGCTATTTTCTCCTCAGATACAAGTCGTGGTCTCTGAGTAGACGACATCACCGGCAAATTAAACAGTAATCAGCTCACTGATGCCCTTAAACCTCCAGGCTAGGCTATTACTAAACATGGAAAAAGAAATCAGCAGTTCCTTCCTTCTCCTGGCCTCCCCTTGTGATTATCACTCTGTGTGGAAGCGTTCCTTTTGTTCTCAATTGTAACTCAGCAATAAGCCGGCCTACTTATTACACTGGTAATGATAGATGGCTGCTCTGACGGAGTACACAGAGGCTACCTACACCGGCAATACCATGCCAGGGCAATTGGGTCCACATTTAAAGCATGTCGAGGGTAAAATTGGTCCGTAGCTACTCATTACAAAGTGGTGTAAAGTCTAATTTGGGTCCAGCCGTGGTGGCTGGGTGGTTGGTCTATAGACTATGGAGTCTGTGCTGCTCTCTCTCTATCTAAGCAGACGTATCACTGTACGAAATGAAACAAATGTGTGTATTTCTGTCAATGGTGGACAATCAGAATTGGAGTGACAGGCGGACAGGCGAAGAGACATTCTGTCCCAGGGTTGTTTTTCTATTGTCCCACCAATAAACAGGCTTGGACAGAGAAAGCCCAGTCAGCTGACTTCGAGGGCTAGATGTCTGTTGATATTTTCCTTTACAAGAAATGGATATGAACAGGGCATGAAACAATACACAGACCGTCTGAAAAACCTAGAGCCCAAAGTATTCCATCAATCTGAATTGCTTCCTGGAAGGTAGCTACAGATGTAGGATCTTCAACTGTTGTTACTGAGAATGTTCCTGCACTGCAGGGAATGCAAACTTGTAGTGTATTTGAGTTTTAGAAAGGCTTCTAAAGTTTGTAATTTCCACTTTGAAATGTCAGACTTTATTTGTCCTAACGAAAAATGTATCAACCCCTACAAAAATATTAATTAATTATAATCCACATAATAATTCACATTTCCTGTTGCTGCAGGATTATTTTCCTACTGTAGCAAACTGGATCAAATTAAGATCCTACATCTGCAGCTAGCATCTCTGCCTGCACTCAATCTGTCACGCAGAGAGCTAAATTATGCTGTCAAAGACAACCTCTTAAAGTCATCATCGAAAAAAACAAAAACAAAGAGCAGGCCCCACGTCAGCAAAGCAAATATCTAAGAAAACAACAGTCTTTCACTTCTCTCGCCATAAAACAGCTCTCTCTCTCTCTCTCTCTCTCTCTCTCTCTCTCTCTCTCTCTCTCTCTCTCTCTCTCTCTCTCTCTCTCTCTCTCTCTCTCTCGGCTCAGAGAAGTTATTAATGCTGAGTGTTCATTACAGCTGTTCAAACACCGGCTGGCTAAATGACCCGTGGTTTAGGAAAACACGCAGATCTACACCGGCAGTATGTGCTAAAATAATCTGAAGGGGAGCATAATAACGTTTGTCATAACTCACGAGATGCTGCTAGGGCCCATGGCTGAGAGGGATAGGGGGCGGGAGAGAGGGCGGGATGGAGGGGAGAGAAGGGAAGGGAAGGGACAAGAGGGGCTGGTGGAGCGAGGGATGGATGGACGGATGGAGAGAGACGACAGGCTCTGAGAGTAGACAGAGACACACCAGGCCCACAAACCTCAACAGGCAGCTGTTCGCACCACACAGGAGGAGGAGGACAGAATGAAGTCCAGACTACAGCCTTCTCTCTCTCTCTCTCTCTCTCTCTCTCTCTCTCTCTCTCTCTCTCTCTCTCTCTCTCTCTCTCTCTCTCTCTCTCTCTCTCTCTCTCTCTCTCTCTCTCTCTCTCTCTCTCTCTCTCTCTCTCTCTCTCTCTCTCTCTCTCTCTCTCTCTCTCTCTCTCTCTCTCTCTCTCTCTCTCTCGCTCTTTCGCTCTCTCGCTCTTTCGCTGTCCCTCAATCTATGACTCATCTGAGAGTGGTAATAAACATGAGATGGTCCGCCACCATCATGGCTGAAACCACACAGCACAGATGGCTGGCCAAAAACAAACCAGCCCTCAAAGGGACCAGTGGGATGGAAGGGGTGGGATTGGAAGTTGGGGGGCGCGTGGATGTGTCACACTTGGAACTCTCTAGCATTACCAATCCCTTCCAGGGAGAGAGAGAGGGACAGACAGAGAGAGAGTGAGAAAGAGAAGAGAGAGAGAGAGAGAGAGAGAGAGAGAGAGAGAGAGAGAGAGAGAGAGAGAGAGAGAGAGAGAGAGAGAGAGAGAGAGAGAGAGAGAGAGAGAGAGAGAGAGAGAGAGAGAGAGAGAGAGAGAGAGAGAGAGAGAGAGAGAGAGACATGAGCCACTCCCCGATATTGCAGTTTGAAGAGGGTTGAAAAGGGTCTGCAGTGGAACAGTGTCACTGTCCTCTCTCTCTCTCTCTCTCTCTCGTCTCTCACGGTGGTGGTGATGGAGATCCACTCTCTTGCTAATAAGTGAACTGCTGTGGGACGTCCTCAGTCAACTATAATGGGGCCCAATTGGCCCCATGACACTAAGTTATGCTGTTCACACATCAATTAATTCAACTCCATTTCTCCACAAACAAAACGGCCAATTCATATATCACCACAAACCGTACAAAGCAAATAAATGCCATCACCATTGATGTACACTGTATGTTTTTGAGTTAATGTTATTTGCCCGAAGAGCGATTCTCCACACTACAAAGTTAGTCTTTACATTTCGTTATAGGATGATTTATGTGTGTAGAGTGGGGTGTGAGTGAGAGGTCATTTACTGTAGGGCTGTATAGTACTGCTATAAGCACCATCCAATGATGAACTGTATACTGTTTAACACTGAAAAACATAATAATATGTTTTGTTAGTGTGTGCATGGTGGTGGGGGTGTGTGTGCGTGTGTGTGACTGTGTGAGTGAGTGAGTGAGTGAGTGAGTGAGTGAGTGAGTGAGTGAGTGAGTGAGTGAGTGAGTGAGTGAGTGAGTGAGTGTGTGGTGAGTGAGTGTGTAGGTGCGTGTGAGTGAGTGAGTGTGTGAGTGTGTACTGTATGTGAGTGAGTGAGTGAGTGAGTGAGTGAGTGAGTGAGTGAGTGAGTGAGTGAGTGAGTGAGTGTGTGTGTGTGTGTGTTTTTTTGGGGGGGCTGGACTGTGGGGCTATTACCACATTGCCAGACATGGTGAGTACCTTGCTGCTGCATGAGACTGCTGGGGTGCTGTTCTGCTGGGTGGACTCATTAGAACACTGTGTGGGCCCTGATTACATCCCAAATGATACCCTATTCCCTACATAGGGAATAGGGTAACACTCCTTGGGCCACAATACCTACACTCCTTGGGCCACAATACCAATTTTTCCAATTGGCCTGGACCCCTTTTATTGCCGATACGGAGCCCCGCCGATCCGTCATGACTGGACTACCAACGTAATCCGCCCAAGCGGGTTTTAAAATAGGCTCCTTCATCGCAACGTCCTCTGAATGCCAATCTGCTAGCCGCGGCCCGCTAGCTGTCTAGAGCATACTGGACTGTTACCTGAAGAGGTCCATCAGCCAATTTTTGGGGGCTACTATACCTATTTTGCCAATTGGCCTGGACCCTTTTACTACACGGACCCCTGTTGATCCATCACGACTGGTCTGCCGACGTAACCGCAAGAGGTGGCTACAACAGACTTCTTCCATCGCGACGTCCCTCTAAGGACCTTCTGCTAGCCTGCTTGCCCCGGCACGCTAGCTGTCTGAATCGCCGTGTCTCCTGCCCGCCCAGCTACATTTACATTACATTTAAGTCATTTAGCAGACGCTCTTATCCAGAGCGACTTACAAATTGGTGCATTCACCTTATGACATCCAGTGGGACAGTCACTTAACAATAGTGCATCTAAAACTTAGGGGGGGGTGGGGTGAGAGGGATTACTTAACCTATCCTAGGTATTCCTTAAAGAGGTGGGGTTTCAGGTGTCTCCGGAAGGTGGTGATTGACTCCGCTGTCCTGGCGTCGTGAGGAGTTTGTTCCACCATTGGGGGCCAGGGCAGCGAACAGTTTTGACTGGGCTGAGCGGGAGCTGTACTTCCTCAGTGGTAGGGAGGCGAGCAGGCCAGAGGTGGATGAACGCAGTGCCCTTGTTTGGGTGTAGGGCCTGATCAGAGCCTGGAGGTACTGAGGTCGTTCCCCTCACAGCTCCGTAGGCAAGCACCATGGTCTTGTAGCGGATGCGAGCTTCAACTGGAAGCCAGTGGAGAGAACGGAGGAGCGGGGTGACGTGAGAGAACTTGGGAAGGTTGAACACCAGACGGGCTGCGGCGTTCTGGATGAGTTGAAGGGGTTTAATGGCACAGGCAGGGAGCCCAGCCAACAGCGAGTTGCAGTAATCCAGACGGGAGATGACAAGTGCCTGGATTAGGACCTGCGCCGCTTCCTGTGTGAGGCAGGGTCGTACTCTGCGGATGTTGTAGAGCATGAACCTACAGGAACGGGCCACCGCCTTGATGTTAGTTGAGTGAGTGAGTGACTCACTGGACCCTATGATCACTTGGCTACGCATGCCTCTCCCTAATGTCAATATGCATTGTCCATTGCTGTTTTGGTTAGTGATTATTGTCTTATTTCACTGTAGAGCCTCTATCCCTGCTTAATATGCCTCAGCTAACCCTCTTGTCCCACCTCCCACACATGTGGTGACCTCACCTGCTTTAAATGATGTCTCTAGAGACAATACCTCCCTCATCGTCACTCAATGCCTAGGTTTACCTCCAATGTACTCACATCCTACCATACCTTTGTCTGTACATTATGTCTTGAATCTATCCTTCCGTGCTCAGAAACCTGCTCTGTTTACTCTCTGTTCCGAACGTACTAGACGACCAGTTCTTATAGCCCTTAGCCGTACCCTTATCCTACTCCTCCTCTGCTCCTCTGGTGATGTAGAGGTTAATCCAGGCCCTGCAGTGCCTAGCTCCACTCCCATTCCCCAGGAGCTCTCATTTGTTGAATTCTGTAACCGTTATAGCCTTGGTTTCATGCATTTATGCATTAGGGGGCGCTATTAAAATTTTGGGATGAAAAACGTTCCCGTTTTAAACAAGATATTTTGTCACAAAAAGATGCTCGACTATGCATATAATTGACAGCTTTGGAAAGAAAACACTCTGACGTTTCCAAAACTGCAAAGATATTATCTGTGAGTGCCACAGAACTGATGCTACAGGCGAAACCAAGATTACATTTCAAACAGGAAATGCCCCAGATTTTGGAGGCGCTGTGTTCCAATGTCTCCTTATATGGCTGTGAATGCGCAAGGAATGAGCCTACACTTTCTGTAGTTTCCCCAAGGTGTCTGCAGCATTGTGACGTATTTGTAGGCATATCATTGAAGATTGACCATAAGAGACTACATTTACCAGGTGTCCGCTTGGTCTCCCCCATTGAAATTATTGCGTAATCTCCAGCTGCATGCATTTTTCCATGTGGTTCAGAGGAGAAACCAAACTTCCACGAATGATATATCATCGAATAGATATGTGAAAAACACCTTGAGGATTGATTCTAAACAACGTTTGCCATGTTTCTGTCGATATTATGGAGTTAATTTGGAAAAAAGTTTGGAGTTGTAATGACTGAATTTTCTTTTTTTTTCTTAGCCAAACGTGATGAACAAAACGGAGCGATTTCTCCTACACAAATAATATTTTTGGAAAAACTGAACATTTGCTATCTAACTGAGAGTCTCCTCATTGAAAACATCCGAAGTTCTTCAAAGGTAAATTATTTTATTTGAATGCTTTTCTTGTTTTTGTGAAAATGTTGCCTGCTGAATGCTAGGCTTAATGCTATGCTAGCTATCAATACTCTTACACAAATGCTTGTTTAGCTATGGTTGAAAAGCACATTTTGAAAAGCTGAGATGACAGTGTTGTTAACAAAAGGCTAAGCTTGAGAGCCAATATATTTATTTAATTTCCTTTGTGATTTTCATGAATAGTTAACGTTCCGTTATGGTAATGAGCTTGAGGCTATAATTACGATCCCGGATACGGGATTGCTCGTCGCAAGAGGTTAACATTAGAAGCCTCCTCCCTAAGTTTGTTTTATTCCCTGCTTTAGCACACTCAGCCAACCCGGATGTCCTAGTGATGTCTGAATCCTGGCTTAGGAAGGCCACCAAAAACCCTGAAATTTCCATCCCTAACTATAACATTTTCCAACAAGATAGAACTACCAAAGGGGGCAGAGTTGCAATCTACTGCAGAGATAGTCTGCAGAGTTCTGTCTTACTATCCAGGTCTGTGCTCAAACAATTTGAGCTTCTACTTTTAAAAATCCACCCTTCCAGAAACAAGTCTCTCACCATTGCCGCTTGCTATAGCTTTCTGCCCCCAGCTGTGCCCTGGACACCATATGTGAATTGATTGCCCCCCATCTATCTTCAGAGTTCGTGCTGTTAGGTGACCTAAACTAGGACATGCTTAACACCCCGGCCATCCTACAATCAAAGCTTGATGCCCTCAATCTCACACAAATTATCAATGAACCTACCAGGTACAGCCCCAAATCCGTAAACACAGGCTCCCTCATAGATATCATCCTAATCAACCTGCCCTCAAATACACCTCTGCTGTCTTCAACCAGGATCCCAGCGATCACTGCCTCATTGCTTGCGTCCGTAATGGGTCTGCTGTGAAACGACCACCCCTCATCACTGTCAAATGCTCCCTAAAACACTTCAGCGAGCAGGCTTTCTAATCGACCTGGCCCGGGTATCCTGGAAGGATATTGACCTCATTCCGTCAGTAGAAGATGACTGGTTATTCTTTAAAAGTGCTTTCCTCACAATCTTAAATGAGCATGCCCCATTCAAAAAATGTAGAACCAGGAACAGATATAGCCCATGTTTCACTCCAGACCTGACTGCCCTTGACCAGCACAAAAACATCCTGTGACGTACTGCATTAGCATCGAATAGCCCCATGCAACTTTTCAGGGAAGTTAGGAACCAATATACACATGCAGTTAGGAAAGCAAAGGCTAGCTTTTTCAAACAGAAATTTGCATCCTGCAACACAAACTCCAAAAGGTTCTGGGACACAGTAAAGTCCATGGAGAATAAGAGCACCTCCTCCCAGCTGCCCACTGCACTGAGGCTAGGAAACACTGTCACCACCGATAAATCCACGATAATTGAGAATTTCAATAAGCATTTTTCTACAGCTGAGCATGCTTTCCACCTGGCCACCCCTACCCTGGTCAACAGCCATGCAACCCCCACAGCAACTTTCCCAAGCCTCCCCCATTTCTCCTTCACCCAAATCCAGATAGCTGATGTTCTGAAAAAGCTGCAACATCTGGACCCCTACAAATCAGCAGGACTAGACAATCTGGACCCTCACTTTCTAAAATTATCAGCCGAAATTGTTGCAATCCCTATTACTAGCCTGTTCAACCTCTCTTTCATATCGTCAAAGATCCTCAAAGATTGGAAAGCTGCCGTGGTCATCCTTCTCTTCAAAGGGGGAGACACTCTAGACCCTAATTGCTACAGACCTATATCTATCTAAGGTCTTTGAAAGCCAAGTTAACAAACAGATCACCGACCATTGCGAATCCCTCCGTACCTTCTCTGCTACGCAATCTGGTTTCAGAGCTGGTCATGGGTGCACCTCAGCCACGCTCAAGGTCCTAAACGATATCATAACCTCCATCGATAAGAGACAATACTGTTCAGCTGTATTTATTGAGCTGGCCATGGCTATAGACTCTGTCAATCACCACATTCTAATCGGCGGACTCAACAGCCTTGGTTTTTCAATTGACTGCCTCGCCTGGTTCACCAACTACTTCTCAGACAGACTTCAGTGTGTCAAATCAGAGGGCCTGTTGTCCGGACCTCTGGCAGTCTCTATGGGGGTGCCACAGGGTTCAATCCTCGGGCCGACTCTTTTCTCTATATATATCAATGATGTCGCTCTTGCTGCTGGTGATTCTCTGATCCACCTCTACGCAGACAACACCATTCTGTATACTTCTGGCCCTTGTCTCTGGACAACCTCAAGACAAGCTTCAATGTCGTACAACTCTCCTTCCGTGGCCTCCAACTGCTCTTAAATGCAAGTTAAACTAAATGCATGCTCTTCAACCGATCACTACCAGCACCTGCCCCCCAGTCCAGCATCACTACTCTGGACGGTTCTGACTTAGAATATGTGGACCACTACAAATACCTAGGTGTCTGTGTGTCTGGTTAGACTGTAAAGTCTCCTTCCAGATTCACATTAAGCATCTCCAATCCCAAATTAAATCTAAAATCGGCTTCCTATTTCGTAACAAAGCATCCTTCACACATGCTGCCAAACATACCCTGGTAAATCTGACTATCCTACCGATCTTTGACTTTGGCGATGTCATTTACAAAATAGCCTCCAACACTCTACTCAGCAAACCGGATGCAGTCTATCACAGTGCCATCCGTTTTGTCACCAAAGCAAATATACAACCCACCACTGCGACCTGTATGCTCTCATTGGCTGGCACTCGCTTCATATTCGTCGCCAAACCCACTGGCTCCATGTCATCTATAAGTCTTTGCTAGGTAAAGCCCTGCCTTAACTCAGCTTACTTGTCACCATAGCACCACCCACCCGTAGCACGAATTGCAAAAATCACTGAAGCTGTAGACTCATATCTCCCTCTCTAACTTTAAGCACCAGCTGTCAGAGGAGCTCACAGATCACTGCACCTGTACATAGGCCATCTGTAAATAGCCCATCCAACTACCTTATCCCCATACTGTTATTTTTATTTTTTGCTCCTTTGCACCCCAGTATCTCTACTTGCACATTCATCTTCTGCACATCTATCACTCCAGTATTTAATTGCTAAATTGTAATTATTTCACCACTATGGCCTATTTACTGCCTTACCTCCCTTATATTACCTCTTTTGCACACAATGTATATAGACTTTTTTCTATTGTGTTATTGACTGTATGTTTGTTTGCAGCCGGCCGCGACCGGGAGGTCCGTGGGGCGACGCACAATTGGCCTAGCGTCGTCCGGGTTTTGGAGGGTTTGGCCGGTAGGGATATCCTTGTCTCATCGCGCACTAGCGACTCCTGTGGCGGGCCGGGCGCAGTGCATGCTAACCAGGTCGCCAGGTGCACGGTGTTTCCTCCCACACATTGGTGCAGCTGGCTTCCGGGTTGGATGCATGCTGTGTTAAGAATCAGTGTGGCTTGGTTGGGTTGTGTTTCGGAGGACGCATGGCTTTCGACCTTCGTCTCTCCCGAGCCCCTACGGGAGTTGTAGCGATGAGACAAGATAGTAACTACTAACAATTGGATACCACGAAATTGGGGAGAAAAGGGGGTAAAATGTAAAAATATATATATATATATTTAAAAGACAACCAAAAATGACTATATTTGTTTTTTCCATGTGTAACTCTGTGCTGTTGTTTGTGTCGCACTGCTTTGCTTTATCTTTGCCAGGTCGCAGTTGTAAATGAGAACTTGTTCTCAACTAGCCTACCTGGTTAAATAAAGGTGGAAAAAATTCATAAAAAAATAGTGCCCTACATAGGGCAACATAGGGAATAAGGGACACAGAGCCGGACTCTGAGGCTGTAGGACTGAGGCACTGAGGGCCAGGCGGGGTGGGTAGAGGTAGGGGTAGGGGCGTAAAGGTGAGCTGGAGGAGAACCCTACGACACGCCCACTACAAGCAGCTGACCTGTTGTATAATGACTTCTAGGGTTGTGGAATGCTGCTCCTAATGATGACTGAGGTCACACACGCATACACACAGAGAAGGAAACCCACACACATACGCACGCACGCACACACTCTCACATACACTCTCACGCACACACACACACACACACACACACACACACACACACACACACACACACACACACACACACACACACACACACACACACACACACACACACACACACACACACACACACACACACACACACACACACACACACACACACACACACACACACACACACACACAGCAAAAACAGAGAGAAACATCCCTACTGTGAGTAATGAGGCCCTCCAAGGGCCTCTGTCCATAATGGAGAACATCTATATCCCCTGCAGTTGCTTTACTAATACACATTACTGTGTGTCACAATCTGTCATCTCCACCACACTGTACAAGACTATCATATGGTCATCTTATGTAAATGATTTGGTAATCAGTTGACACTGCATGTCTTTAAACATACTGCCCGTCTTTAAACATACTGCATGTATTTAAACATACTGCATCTTTTTAAACATACTGCATGTCTTTAAACATACTGAATGTCTTTAAACATACTGAATGTCTTTAAACATACTGCATGTCTTTAAACATACTGCATGTCTTTAAACATACTGCATGTCTTTAAACATACTGCATGTCTTTAAACATACTGCATGTTTTTAAACATACCTCATGTCTTTAAACATACTGCATGTCTTTAAACATACTGAACGTCTTTAAACATACTGTACGTTTTTAAACATACTGAACGTCTTTAAACATACTGAACGTCTTTAAACATACTGAACGTCTTTTAACATACTGCATGTCTTTAAACATACTGCATGTCTTTAAACATACTGAATGTCTTTAAACATACTGAACGTCTTTCAACATACTGCATGTCCTTAAACATACTGCATGTCTTTAAACAGACTGCATGCTGGATTGGCCTACTGTCATGCTGTCAATGACCTCATCTTGTATTAAAAGATGTTACCAACCAACAGAGAAAAAACAGTGCAGCCAGATCCAAGCCCCAGCCAGTCATCCAGCCAGTCATCCAGCCAGTCAGCCAGTCAGTCATCCAGTCAGCCAGCCAGCCAGCCAGCCAGCCAGCCAGCCAGCCAGCCAGCCAGTCATCCAGCCAGCGAGCTAGTCAGCCAGCCAGCCAGCCAGCCACTACTAGAGCCAGATCAGACCTGGACATCTGGGGAGAAACAGGCCAAATCTCTCTCTGTTGTTCTCTCCTATTACTTCTGTCCCTCTATCTAACTGTTCTCCAGAGCCTGGTTACATCATCCACAGGCAGTGTTCTGCACATTTCAATAACACTGCCACTGAAATCTCTCTCCCATTAGCTCCCAGAGAGAAAGAGAGAGGGAGAGGGGGAGAGGGGGACGAGAGATCAATGAGGGAGGGGGGCAATTAAAACGGGAAAATAAATCAAGAAATCAGCGAGTTGGTGAAGGAGGGGGTGTATGAATGTGAACTGTGAAAAGAGGGGATATTAAACATTTGTAAGGTGCCAATCAGCATCCAACCCATGGATGGAGAGAGCTTTCTGGCCCCTTTGCCCCCACCCCCACATCCTCTCCTCTGTGTGTGTACGGGAGGGAGGTTGGTTGTAGTCCTCCTCAGTGGATGTGTAGTGGGTACGGGAGGGAGGGAGGTTGGTTGTAATCCTCCTCAGTGGATGTGTAGTGGGTCCGGGATCGAGGTTGGTTGGTTGTAATCCTCCTCAGTGGATGTGTAGTGCGTACGGGAGGGAGGTTGGTTGGTTGTAATCCTCCTCAGTGGATGTGTAGTGGGTCCGAGAGGGAGGTTGGTTGGTTGTAATCCTCCTCAGTGGATGTGTAGTGCGTACGGGAGGTTGGTTGTAAATTCTCCTCAGTGGATGTGTAGTGGGTACGGGAGGGAGGGAGGTTGGTTATAATCCTCCTCAGTGGATGTGTAGTGGGTACGGGAGGGAGGGAGGTTGGTTGTAAATCCTCCTCAGTGGATGTGTAGTGGGTACGGGAGGGAGGTTGGTTGGTAGGTTGTAATCCTCCTCAGTGGATGTGTAGTGGGTCCGGGAGGGAGGTTGGTTGGTTGTAATCCTCCTCAGTGGATGTGTAGTGGGTCCGGGAGGGAGGTTGGTTGGTTGTAATCCTTCTCAGTGGATGTGTAGTGCTTACCGAGGTTGGTTGGTTGTAATCCTCCTCAGTGGATGTGTAGTGGGTACGGGAGGGAGGGAGGTTGGTTGTAATCCTCCTCAGTGGATGTGTAGTGGGTAAGGGAGGTTGGTTGTAATCCTCCTCAGTGGATGAGTAGTGCGTACGGGAGGTTAGTTGGTTGTAATCCTCCTTAGTGGATGTGTAGTGGGTACGGGAGGGAGGGAGGTTGGTTGTAATCCTCCTCAGTGGATGTGTAGTGGGTACGGGAGGGAGGTTGGTTGGTTATAATCCTCGTTAGTGGATGTGTAGTGCGTACGGGAGGGAGGTTGGTTGGTTGTAATCCTCCTCAGTGGATATGTAGTGGGTCCGGGAGGGAGGTTGGTTGGTTGTAATCCTCCTCAGTGGATATGTAGTGGGTACGGGAGGGAGGTTGGTTGTAAATTCTCCTCAGTGGATGTGTAGTGGGTATGGGAGGGAGGGAGATTGGTTGGTTGTAATCCTCCTCAGTGGATGTGTAGTGGGTACGGGAGGGAGGGAGATTGGTTGTAATCCTCCTCAGTGGATGTGTAGTGGGTAAGGGAGGTTGGTTGTAATCCTCCTCAGTGGATGTGTAGTGGGTACGGGAGGGAGGGAGGTTGGTTGTAATCCTCCTCAGTGGATGTGTAGTGGGTACGGGAGGGAGGGAGGTTGGTTGTAATCCTCCTCAGTGGATGTGTAGTGGGTACGGGAGGGAGGTTGTTTGGTTGTAATCCTCCTCAGTGGATGTATAGTGGGTACGGGAGGTTGGTTGTAATCCTCCTCAGTGGATGTGTAGTGGGTACGGGAGGGAGGTTGGTTATAATCCTCCTCAGTGGATGTGTAGTGGGTCCGGGAGGGAGGTTGGTTGGTTGTAATCCTCCTCAGTGGATGTGTAGTGGGTCCGGGGTGGAGGTTGGTTGGTTGTAATCCTTCTCAGTGGATGTGTAGTGCTTACCGAGGTTGGTTGGTTGTAATCCTCCTCAGTGGATGTGTAGTGGGTACGGGAGGGAGGGAGGTTGGTTGTAATCCTCCTCAGTGGATGTGTAGTGGGTAAGGGAGGTTGGTTGTAATCCTCCTCAGTGGATGTGTAGTGGGTCCGGGGTGGAGGTTGGTTGGTTGTAATCCTTCTCAGTGGATGTGTAGTGGGTACGGGAGGGAGGGAGGTTGGTTGTAATCCTCCTTAGTGGATGTGTAGTGGGTATGGGAGGGAGGGAGGTTGGTTGTAATCCTCCTCAGTGGATGTGTAGTGGGTACGGGAGGGAGGTTGGTTGGTTATAATCCTCGTTAGTGGATGTGTAGTGCGTACGGGAGGGAGGTTGGTTGGTTGTAATCCTCCTCAGTGGATATGTAGTGGGTCCGGGAGGGAGGTTGGTTGGTTGTAATCCTCCTCAGTGGATATGTAGTGGGTACGGGAGGGAGGTTGGTTGTAAATTCTCCTCAGTGGATGTGTAGTGGGTATGGGAGGGAGGGAGATTGGTTGGTTGTAATCCTCCTCAGTGGATGTGTAGTGGGTACGGGAGGGAGGGAGATTGGTTGTAATCCTCCTCAGTGGATGTGTAGTGGGTAAGGGAGGTTGGTTGTAATCCTCCTCAGTGGATGTGTAGTGGGTACGGGAGGGAGGGAGGTTGGTTGTAATCCTCCTCAGTGGATGTGTAGTGGGTACGGGAGGGAGGGAGGTTGGTTGTAATCCTCCTCAGTGGATGTGTAGTGGGTACGGGAGGGAGGTTGGTTGGTTGTAATCCTCCTCAGTGGATGGATGTATAGTGGGTAAGGGAGGTTGGTTGTAATCCTCCTCAGTGGATGTGTAGTGGGTACGGGAGGGAGGTTGGTTATAATCCTCCTCAGTGGATGTGTAGTGAGTACTGGAGGGAGGTTGGTTATAATCCTCCTCAGTGGATGTGTAGTGGGTCCGGGAGGGAGGTTGGTTGGTTGTAATCCTCCTCAGTGGATGTGTAGTGGGTCCGGGAGGGAGGTTGGTTGGTTGTAATCCTCCTCAGTGGATGTGTAGTGGGTAAGGGAGGGAGGGAGGTTGGTTGTAATCCTCCTTAGTGGATGTGTAGTGGGTACGGGAGGGAGGGAGGTTGGTTGTAATCCTCCTCAGTGGATGTGTAGTGGGTATGGGAGGGAGGTTGGTTGGTTATAATCCTCGTTAGTGGATGTGTAGTGGGTACGGGAGGGAGGTTGGTTATAATCCTCCTCAGTGGATGTGTAGTGGGTCCGGGAGGGAGGGAGGTTGGTTGGTTGTAATCCTCCTCAGTGGATGTGTAGTGGGTACGGGAGGGAGGTTGGTTGGTTGTAATCCTCCTCAGTGGATATGTAGTGGGTACGGGAGGGAGGTTGGTTGGTTGGTTGTAATCCTCCTCAGTGGATGTGTAGTGGGTCCGGGAGGGAGGTTGGTTGGTTGTAATCCTCCTCAGTGGATGTGTAGTGGGTACGGGAGGGAGGGAGGTTGGTTGGTTGTAATCCTCCTCAGTGGATGTGTAGTGGGTAAGGGAGGGAGGGAGGTTGGTTGTAATCCTCCTCAGTGGATGTGTAGTGGGTACGGGAGGTTGGTTGTAATCCTCCTCAGTGGATGTGTAGTGGGTACAAGAGGGAGGGAGGTTGGTTGTAATCCTCCTTAGTGGATGTGTAGTGGGTACGGGAGGGAGGGAGGTTGGTTGTAATCCTCCTCAGTGGATGTGTAGTGGGTACGGGAGGGAGGTTGGTTGGTTATAATCCTCGTTAGTGGATGTGTAGTGGGTACGGGAGGGAGGTTGGTTATATTCCTCCTCAGTGGATGTGTAGTGGGTCCGGGAGGGAGGTTGGTTGGTTGTAATCCTCCTCAGTGGATGTGTAGTGGGTACGGGAGGGAGGGAGGCTGGTTGTAAATCCTCCTCAGTGGATGTGTAGTGGGTACGGGAGGGAGGTTGGTTGGTTGGTTGTAATCCTCCTCATTGGATGTGTAGTGGATACGGGAGGGAGGTTGGTTGTAATCCTCCTCAGTGGATGTGTAGTGGGTACGGGAGGGAGGGAGGGAGGTTGGTTGTAATCCTCCTCAGTGGATGTGTAGTGGGTCCGGGAGGGATGTTGGTTGGTTGTAATCCTTCTCAGTGGATGTGTAGTGCTTACCGAGGTTGGTTGGTTGTAAATTCTCCTCAGTGGATGTGTAGTGGGTCCGGGAGGGAGGTTGGTTGGTTGTAATCCTCCTCAGTGGATATGTAGTGGGTACGGGAGGGAGGTTGGTTGGTTGTAATCCTCCTCAGTGGATGTGTAGTGGGTACGGGAGGGAGGGAGGTTGGTTGGTTGTAATCCTCCTCAGTGGATGTGTAGTGGGTAAGGGAGGGAGGGAGGTTGGTTGTAATCCTCCTTAGTGGATGTGTAGTGGTTACGGGAGGGAGGGAGGTTGGTTGTAATCCTCCTCAGTGGATGTGTAGTGGGTATGGGAGGGAGGTTGGTTGGTTATAATCCTCGTTAGTGGATGTGTAGTGGGTACGGGAGGGAGGTTGGTTATAATCCTCCTCAGTGGATGTGTAGTGGGTCCGGGAGGGAGGGAGGTTGGTTGGTTGTAATCCTCCTCAGTGGATGTGTAGTGGGTACGGGAGGTTGGTTGTAATCCTCCTCAGTGGATGTGTAGTGGGTACAAGAGGGAGGGAGGTTGGTTGTAATCCTCCTTAGTGGATGTGTAGTGGGTACGGGAGGGAGGGAGGTTGGTTGTAATCCTCCTCAGTGGATGTGTAGTGGGTATGGGAGGGAGGTTGGTTGGTTATAATCCTCGTTAGTGGATGTGTAGTGGGTACGGGAGGGAGGTTGGTTATAATCCTCCTCAGTGGATGAGTAGTGGGTCCGGGAGGGAGGTTGGTTGGTTGTAATCCTCCTCAGTGGATGTGTAGTGGGTACGGAAGGGAGGGAGGCTGGTTGTAAATCCTCCTCAGTGGATGTGTAGTGGGTACGGGAGGGAGGTTGGTTGGTTGTAATCCTCCTCAGTGGATGTGTAGTGGGTACGGGAGGGAGGGAGGTTGGTTGGTTGTAATCCTCCTCAGTGGATGTGTAGTGGGTAAGGGAGGGAGGGAGGTTGGTTGTAATCCTCCTCAGTGGATGTGTAGTGGGTACGGGAGGGAGGGAGGTTGGTTGGTTGTAATCCTCCTCAGTGGATGTGTAGTGGGTAAGGGAGGGAGGGAGGTTGGTTGTAATCCTCCTCAGTGGATGTGTAGTGGGTACGGGAGGTTGGTTGTAATCCTCCTCAGTGGATGTGTAGTGGGTACAAGAGGGAGGGAGGTTGGTTGTAATCCTCCTTAGTGGATGTGTAGTGGGTACGGGAGGGAGGGAGGTTGGTTGTAATCCTCCTCAGTGGATGTGTAGTGGGTACGGGAGGGAGGTTGGTTGGGTTAGTGGAAGTGGGTCCTCCTCCTCAGTGGATGTGTAGTGGGTACGGGAGGGAGGAGGTTGGTTGTAATCCTCCTCAGTGGATGTGTCCTCAGTGGATGTGTGGTGGGTACGGGAGGGAGGTTGGTTGGTTGGTTGTAATCCTCCTCATTGGATGTGTAGTGGATACGGGAGGGAGGTTGGTTGTAATCCTCCTCAGTGGATGTGTAGTGGGTACGGGAGGGAGGGAGGTTGGTTGTAATCCTCCTCAGTGGATGTGTAGTGGGTCCGGGAGGGATGTTGGTTGGTTGTAATCCTTCTCAGTGGATGTGTAGTGCTTACCGAGGTTGGTTGGTTGTAAATTCTCCTCAGTGGATGTGTAGTGGGTCCGGGAGGGAGGTTGGTTGGTTGTAATCCTCCTCAGTGGATATGTAGTGGGTACGGGAGGGAGGTTGGTTGGTTGGTTGTAATCCTCCTCAGTGGATGTGTAGTGGGTCCGGGAGGGAGGTTGGTTGGTTGTAATCCTCCTCAGTGGATGTGTAGTGGGTACGGGAGGGAGGGAGGTTGGTTGGTTGTAATCCTCCTCAGTGGATGTGTAGTGGGTAATCCTCCTCAGTGGGGAGGGAGGGAGGTTGGTTGTAATCCTCCTCAGTGGATGTGTAGTGGGTACGGGAGGTTGGTTGTAATCCTCCTCAGTGGATGTGTAGTGGGTACAAGAGGGAGGGAGGTTGGTTGTAATCCTCCTTAGTGGATGTGTAGTGGGTACGGGAGGGAGGGAGGTTGGTTGTAATCCTCCTCAGTGGATGTGTAGTGGGTACGGGAGGGAGGTTGGTTGGTTATAATCCTCGTTAGTGGATGTGTAGTGGGTACGGGAGGGAGGTTGGTTATATCCTCCTCAGTGGATGTGTAGTGGGTCCGGGAGGGAGGTTGGTTGGTTGTAATCCTCCTCAGTGGATGTGTAGTGGGTACGGGAGGGAGGGAGGCTGGTTGTAATCCTCCTCAGTGGATGTGTAGTGGGTACGGGAGGGAGGTTGGTTGGTTGGTTGTAATCCTCCTCAGTGGATGTGTAGTGGTACGGGAGGGAGGTTGGTTGTAATCCTCCTCAGTGGAGTAGTGGGTAATCCTCCTCAGTGGATGGAGGGAGGGAGGGTGGTTGGTTGTAATCCTCCTCAGTGGATGTGTAGTGGGTCCGGGAGGGATGTTGGTTGGTTGTAATCCTTCTCAGTGGATGTGTAGTGCTTACGGGAGGGAGGGAGGTTGGTTGGTTGTAATCCTCCTCAGTGGATGTGTAGTGGGTCCGGGAGGGAGGTTGGTTGGTTGTAATCCTCCTCAGTGGATGTGTAGTGGGGTACGGGAGGGAGGTTGGTTGGTTGTAAATCCTCCTCAGTGGATGTGTAGTGGGTACGGGAGGGAGGGAGGTTGGTTGGTTGTAATCCTCCTCAGTGGATGTGTAGTGGGTCCGGGAGGGAGGGAGGTTGGTTGTAATCCTCCTCAGTGGATGTGTAGTGGGTACGGGAGGGAGGGAGGTTGGTTGTAATCCTCCTCAGTGGATGTGTAGTGGGTATGGGAGGGAGGTTGGTTGGTTATAATCCTCGTTAGTGGATGTGTAGTGGGTACGGGAGGGAGGTTGGTTATAATCCTCCTCAGTGGATGTGTAGTGGGTCCGGGAGGGAGGGAGGTTGGTTGGTTGTAATCCTCCTCAGTGGATGTGTAGTGGGTACGGGAGGTTGGTTGTAATCCTCCTCAGTGGATGTGTAGTGGGTACAAGAGGGAGGGAGGTTGGTTGTAATCCTCCTTAGTGGATGTGTAGTGGGTACGGGAGGGAGGGAGGTTGGTTGTAATCCTCCTCAGTGGATGTGTAGTGGGTATGGGAGGGAGGTTGGTTGGTTATAATCCTCGTTAGTGGATGTGTAGTGGGTACGGGAGGGAGGTTGGTTATAATCCTCCTCAGTGGATGTGTAGTGGGTCCGGGAGGGAGGGAGGTTGGTTGGTTGTAATCCTCCTCAGTGGATGTGTAGTGGGTACGGAAGGGAGGGAGGCTGGTTGTAAATCCTCCTCAGTGGATGTGTAGTGGGTACGGGAGGGAGGTTGGTTGGTTGTAATCCTCCTCAGTGGATGTGTAGTGGGTACGGGAGGGAGGGAGGTTGGTTGGTTGTAATCCTCCTCAGTGGATGTGTAGTGGGTAAGGGAGGGAGGGAGGTTGGTTGTAATCCTCCTCAGTGGATGTGTAGTGGGTACGGGAGGGGAGGTTGGTTGTAATCCTCCTCAGTGGATGTGTAGTGGGTACAAGAGGGAGGGAGGTTGGTTGTAATCCTCCTTAGTGGATGTGTAGTGGGTACGGGAGGGAGGTTGGTTGTAATCCTCCTCAGTGGATGTGTAGTGGGTACGGGAGGGAGGTTGGTTGGTTATAATCCTCGTTAGTGGATGTGTAGTGGGTACGGGAGGGAGGTTGGTTATATTCCTCCTCAGTGGATGTGTAGTGGGTCCGGGAGGGAGGTTGGTTGGTTGTAATCCTCCTCAGTGGATGTGTAGTGGGTACGGGAGGGAGGGAGGCTGGTTGTAAATCCTCCTCAGTGGATGTGTAGTGGGTACGGGAGGGAGGTTGGTTGGTTGGTTGGTTGTAATCCTCCTCATTGGATGTGTAGTGGATACGGGAGGGAGGTTGGTTGTAATCCTCCTCAGTGGATGTGTAGTGGGTACGGGAGGGAGGTTGGTTATAATCCTCCTCAGTGGATGAGTAGTGGGTCCGGGGGAGGGAGGTTGGTTGGTTGTAATCCTCCTCAGTGGATGTGTAGTGGGTACGGAAGGGAGGGAGGCTGGTTGTAAATCCTCCTCAGTGGATGTGTAGTGGGTACGGGAGGGAGGTTGGTTGGTTGTAATCCTCCTCAGTGGATGTGTAGTGGGTACGGGAGGGAGGGAGGTTGGTTGGTTGTAATCCTCCTCAGTGGATGTGTAGTGGGTAGGGAGGGAGGAGGTTGGTTGTAATCCTCCTCAGTGGATGTGTAGTGGGTACGGGGTAATCCTCCTCAGTGGGAGTGGGTACAAGAGGGAGGGAGGTTGGTTGTAATCCTCCTCAGTGGATGTGTAGTGGGTACGGGAGGGGGAGGTTGGTTGTAATCCTCCTCAGTGGATGTGTAGTGGGTAAGGGAGGGAGGAGGTTGGTTGGTTGTAATCCTCCTCAGTGGATGTGTAGTGGGTACGGGAGGTTGGTTGTAATCCTCCTCAGTGGATGTGTAGTGGGTACAAGAGGGAGGGAGGTTGGTTGTAATCCTCCTTAGTGGATGTGTAGTGGGTACGGGAGGGAGGTTGGTTGTAATCCTCCTCAGTGGATGTGTAGTGGGTACGGGAGGGAGGTTGGTTGGTTATAATCCTCGTTAGTGGATGTGTAGTGGGTACGGGAGGGAGGTTGGTTATATTCCTCCTCAGTGGATGTGTAGTGGGTCCGGGAGGGAGGTTGGTTGGTTGTAATCCTCCTCAGTGGATGTGTAGTGGGTACGGGAGGGAGGGAGGCTGGTTGTAAATCCTCCTCAGTGGATGTGTAGTGGGTACGGGAGGGAGGTTGGTTGGTTGGTTGGTTGTAATCCTCCTCATTGGATGTGTAGTGGATACGGGAGGGAGGTTGGTTGTAATCCTCCTCAGTGGATGTGTAGTGGGTACGGGAGGGAGGTTGGTTATAATCCTCCTCAGTGGATGAGTAGTGGGTCCGGGAGGGAGGTTGGTTGGTTGTAATCCTCCTCAGTGGATGTGTAGTGGGTACGGAAGGGAGGGAGGCTGGTTGTAAATCCTCCTCAGTGGATGTGTAGTGGGTACGGGAGGGAGGTTGGTTGGTTGTAATCCTCCTCAGTGGATGTGTAGTGGGTACGGGAGGGAGGGAGGTTGGTTGGTTGTAATCCTCCTCAGTGGATGTGTAGTGGGTAAGGGAGGGAGGGAGGTTGGTTGTAATCCTCCTCAGTGGATGTGTAGTGGGTACGGGAGGTTGGTTGTAATCCTCCTCAGTGGATGTGTAGTGGGTACAAGAGGGAGGGAGGTTGGTTGTAATCCTCCTTAGTGGATGTGTAGTGGGTACGGGAGGGAGGTTGGTTGTAATCCTCCTCAGTGGATGTGTAGTGGGTACGGGAGGGAGGTTGGTTGGTTATAATCCTCGTTAGTGGATGTGTAGTGGGTACGGGAGGGAGGTTGGTTATATTCCTCCTCAGTGGATGTGTAGTGGGTACGGGAGGGAGGGAGGTTGGTTGTAATCCTCCTCAGTGGATGTGTAGTGGGTACGGGAGGGAGGTTGGTTGGTTGGTTGGTTGTAATCCTCCTCATTGGATGTGTAGTGGATACGGGAGGGAGGTTGGTTGTAATCCTCCTCAGTGGATGTGTAGTGGGTACGGGAGGGAGGGAGGGAGGTTGGTTGTAATCCTCCTCAGTGGATGTGTAGTGGGTCCGGGAGGGATGTTGGTTGGTTGTAATCCTTCTCAGTGGATGTGTAGTGCTTACCGAGGTTGGTTGGTTGTAAATTCTCCTCAGTGGATGTGTAGTGGGTACGGGATGGAGGGAGGTTGGTTGTAATCCTCCTCAGTGGATGTGTAGTGGGTACGGGAGGGAGGTTGGTTGGTTATAATCCTTGTTAGTCGATGTGTAGTGGGTACGGGAGGGAGGTTGGTTATAATCCTCCTCAGTGGATGTGTAGTGGGTACGGGAGGGAGGTTGGTTGGGTGTAATCCTCCTCAGTGGATGTGTAGTGGGTACGGGAGGGAGGTTGGTTGGTTATAATCCTCCTCAGTGGATGAGTAGTGGGTCCGGGAGGGAGGTTGGTTGGTTGTAATCCTCCTCAGTGGATGTGTAGTGGGTACGGGAGGGAGGTTGGTTGGTTGTAATCCTCCTCAGTGGATGTGTAGTGGGTACGGGAGGGAGGTTGGTTGGTTGTAATCCTCCTCAGTGGATGTGTAGTGGGTACGGGAGGGAGGGAGGTTGGTTGGTTGTAATCCTCCTCAGTGGATGTGTAGTGGGTAAGGGAGGGAGGGAGGTTGGTTGTAATCCTCCTCAGTGGATGTGTAGTGGGTACGGGAGGTTGGTTGTAATCCTCCTCAGTGGATGTGTAGTGGGTACAAGAGGGAGGGAGGTTGGTTGTAATCCTCCTTAGTGGATGTGTAGTGGGTACGGGAGGGAGGTTGGTTGTAATCCTCCTCAGTGGATGTGTAGTGGGTACGGGAGGGAGGTTGGTTGGTTATAATCCTCGTTAGTGGATGTGTAGTGGGTACGGGAGGGAGGTTGGTTATATTCCTCCTCAGTGGATGTGTAGTGGGTACGGGAGGGAGGGAGGCTGGTTGTAAATCCTCCTCAGTGGATGTGTAGTGGGTACGGGAGGGAGGTTGGTTGGTTGGTTGGTTGTAATCCTCCTCATTGGATGTGTAGTGGATACGGGAGGGAGGTTGGTTGTAATCCTCCTCAGTGGATGTGTAGTGGGTACGGGAGGGAGGGAGGGAGGTTGGTTGTAATCCTCCTCAGTGGATGTGTAGTGGGTCCGGGAGGGATGTTGGTTGGTTGTAATCCTTCTCAGTGGATGTGTAGTGCTTACCGAGGTTGGTTGGTTGTAAATTCTCCTCAGTGGATGTGTAGTGGGTACGGGATGGAGGGAGGTTGGTTGTAATCCTCCTCAGTGGATGTGTAGTGGGTACGGGAGGGAGGTTGGTTGGGTTGTCGATGTGTAGTGGGTACTGGAGGGAGGTTGGTTATAATCAGTGGATGTGTAGTGGGTACGGGAGGGAGGGGTTGGGTGTAATCCTCCTCAGTGGATGTGTAGTGGGTACGGGAGGTTGGTTGTAATCCTCCTCAGTGGATGTGTAGTGGGTACAAGGGGAGGGAGGTTGGTTGTAATCCTCCTTAGTGGATGTGTAGTGGGTAGTGGGGGAGGGAGGTTGGTTGTAATCCTCCTCAGTGGATGTGTAGTGGGTACGGGAGGGAGGTTGGTTGGTTATAATCCTCTTAGTGGATGTGTAGTGGGTACGGGACGGGAGGAGGTTGGTTATAATCCTCCTCAGTGGATGTGTAGTGGGTCCGGGAGGGAGGTTGGTTGGTTGTAATCCTCCTCAGTGGATGTGTAGTGGGTACGGGAGGGAGGGAGGCTGGTTGTAAATCCTCCTCAGTGGATGTGTAGTGGGTACGGGAGGGAGGTTGGTTGGTTGGTTGGTTGGTTGTAATCCTCCTCAGTGGATGTGTAGTGGTACGGGAGGGAGGTTGGTTTGTAATCCTCCTCAGTGGATGTGGTGGGACGGGAGGGAGGTTGGTTGTAATCCTCCTCAGTGGATGTGTAGTGGGTCCGGGAGGGAGGTTGGTTGGTTGTAATCCTCCTCAGTGGATGTGTAGTGGGTACGGAAGGGAGGAGGCTGGTTGTAAATCCTCCTCAGTGGATGTGTAGTGGGTACGGGAGGGAGGTTGGTTGGTTGTAATCCTCCTCAGTGGATGTGTAGTGGGTACGGGAGGGAGGGAGGTTGGTTGGTTGTAATCCTCCTCAGTGGATGTGTAGTGGGTAAGGGAGGGAGGGAGGTTGGTTGTAATCCTCCTCTGTAGTGGATGTTGTAATCCTCCTCAGTGGATGGTAGTGGGTACAAGAGGGAGGGAGGTTGGTTGTAATCCTCCTTAGTGGATGTGTAGTGGGTACGGGAGGGAGGTTGGTTGTAATCCTCCTCAGTGGATGTGTAGTGGGTACGGGAGGGAGGTTGGTTGGTTATAATCCTCGTTCAGTGGATGTGTAGTGGGTACGGGAGGGAGGTTGGTTATATTCCTCCTCAGTGGATGTGTAGTGGGTACGGGAGGGAGGGAGGCTGGTTGTAAATCCTCCTCAGTGGATGTGTAGTGGGTACGGGAGGGAGGTTGGTTGGTTGGTTGGTTGTAATCCTCCTCATTGGATGTGTAGTGGATACGGGAGGGAGGTTGGTTGTAATCCTCCTCAGTGGATGTGTAGTGGGTACGGGAGGGAGGGAGGGAGGTTGGTTGTAATCCTCCTCAGTGGATGTGTAGTGGGTCCGGGAGGGATGTTGGTTGGTTGTAATCCTTCTCAGTGGATGTGTAGTGCTTACCGAGGTTGGTTGGTTGTAAATTCTCCTCAGTGGATGTGTAGTGGGTACGGGATGGAGGGAGGTTGGTTGTAATCCTCCTCAGTGGATGTGTAGTGGGTACGGGAGGGAGGTTGGTTGGTTATAATCCTTGTTAGTCGATGTGTAGTGGGTACTGGAGGGAGGTTGGTTATAATCCTCCTCAGTGGATGTGTAGTGGGTACGGGAGGGAGGTTGGTTGGGTGTAATCCTCCTCAGTGGATGTGTAGTGGGTACGGGAGGGAGGTTGGTTGGTTATAATCCTCCTCAGTGGATGTGTAGTGGGTAAGGGAGGGAGGTGTTGGTTGTAATCCTCGGGAGGGAGGTTGGTTGGTTGTAATCCTCCTCAGTGGATGGTTGGTTGGTTGTAATCCTCCTCAGTGGATGTGTAGTGGGTACGGGAGGGAGGTTGGTTGGTTGTAATCCTCCTCAGTGGATGTGTAGTGGGTACGGGAGGGAGGGAGGTTGGTTGGTTGTAATCCTCCTCAGTGGATGTGTAGTGGGTAAGGGAGGGAGGGAGGTTGGTTGTAATCCTCCTCAGTGGATGTGTAGTGGGTACGGGAGGTTGGTTGTAATCCTCCTCAGTGGATGTGTAGTGGGTACAAGAGGGAGGGAGGTTGGTTGTAATCCTCCTTAGTGGATGTGTAGTGGGTACGGGAGGGAGGTTGGTTGTAATCCTCCTCAGTGGATGTGTAGTGGGTACGGGAGGGAGGTTGGTTGGTTATAATCCTCGTTAGTGGATGTGTAGTGGGTACGGGAGGGAGGTTGGTTATATTCCTCCTCAGTGGATGTGTAGTGGGTACGGGAGGGAGGGAGGCTGGTTGTAAATCCTCCTCAGTGGATGTGTAGTGGGTACGGGAGGGAGGTTGGTTGGTTGGTTGTAATCCTCCTCATTGGATGTGTAGTGGATACGGGAGGGAGGTTGGTTGTAATCCTCCTCAGTGGATGTGTAGTGGGTACGGGAGGGAGGGAGGGAGGTTGGTTGTAATCCTCCTCAGTGGATGTGTAGTGGGTCCGGGAGGGATGTTGGTTGGTTGTAATCCTTCTCAGTGGATGTGTAGTGCTTACCGAGGTTGGTTGGTTGTAAATTCTCCTCAGTGGATGTGTAGTGGGTACGGGATGGAGGTTGGTTGGTTGTAATCCTCCTCAGTGGATGTGTAGTGGGTACGGGAGGGAGGTTGGTTGGTTATAATCCTTGTTAGTCGATGTGTAGTGGGTACTGGAGGGAGGTTGGTTATAATCCTCCTCAGTGGATGTGTAGTGGGTACGGGAGGGAGGTTGGTTGGTTGTAATCCTCCTCAGTGGATGTGTAGTGGGTACGGAGGGAGGGAGGTTGGTTGGTTGTAATCCTCCTCAGTGGATGTAGTGGGTCCGGGAGGGAGGTTGGTTGGGTGTAATCCTCCTCAGTGGATGTGTAGTGGGTACGGGAGGGAGGTTGGTTGGTTGTAATCCTCCTCAGTGGATGTGTAGTGCTTACCGAGGTTGGTTGGTTGTAATCCTCCTCAGTGGATGTGTAGTGGGTACGGGAGGGAGGGAGGTTGGTTGTAATCCTCCTCAGTGGATGTGTAGTGGGTAAGGGAGGTTGGTTGTAATCCTCCTCAGTGAATGTGTAGTGCGTACGGGAGGTTAGTTGGTTGTAATCCTCCTTAGTGGATGTGTAGTGGGTACGGGAGGGAGGGAGGTTGGTTGTAATTCTCCTCAGTGGATGTGTAGTGGGTATGGGAGGGAGGGAGATTGGTTGGTTGTAATCCTCCTCAGTGGATGTGTAGTGGGTACGGGAGGGAGGGGATTGGTTGTAATCCTCCTCAGTGGATGTGTAGTGGGTACGGGAGGAGGTTGGTTGGTTGTAATCCTCCTCAGTGGATGTGTAGTGGGTACGGGAGGGAGGGAGGTTGGTTGTAATCCTCCTCAGTGGATGTGTAGTGGGTACGGGAGGGAGGGAGGTTGGTTGTAATCCTCCTCAGTGGATGTGTAGTGGGTACGGGAGGGAGGTTGGTTGGTTGTAATCCTCCTCAGTGGATGTATAGTGGGTACGGGAGGTTGGTTGTAATCCTCCTCAGTGGATGTGTAGTGGGTACGGGAGGGAGGGAGGTTGGTTATAATCCTCCTCAGTGGATGTGTAGTGGGTACGGGAGGGAGGGAGGTTGGTTGTAATCCTCCTCAGTGGATGTGTAGTGGGTCCGGGAGGGAGGGAGGTTGGTTGGTTGTAATCCTCCTCAGTGGATGTGTAGTGGGTACCGGGGTTTGGTTGGTTGTAAATCCTCCTTAGTGGATGTGTAGTGGGTACGGGATGGAGGGAGGTTGGTTATAATCCTCCTTAGTGGATGTGTAGTGAGTACGGGAGGGAGGTTGGTTATAATCCTCCTCAGTGGATGTGTAGTGGGTCCGGGAGGGAGGTTGGTTGGTTGTAATCCTCCTCAGTGGATGTGTAGTGGGTCCGGGATGGAGGTTGGTTGGTTGTAATCCTTCTCAGTGGATGTGTAGTGCTTACCGGAGGTTGGTTGGTTGTAATCCTCCTCAGTGGATGTGTAGTGGGTAAGGGAGGGAGGGAGGTTGGTTGTAATCCTCCTCAGTGGATGTAGTGGGTACGGGAGGGAGGGAGGTTGGTTGTAATCCTGTTAGTGGATGTGTAGTGGGTACGGGAGGGAGGTTGGTTGTAATCCTCCTCAGTGGATAGTGGGTCCGGGAGGGAGGTTGGTTGGTTGTAATCCTCCTCAGTGGATGTGTAGTGGGTCCGGGAGGGAGGTTGGTTGGTTGTAATCCTCCTCAGTGGATGTGTAGTGGGTACGGGAGGGAGGAGGTTGGTTGTAATCCTCCTCAGTGGATGTGTAGTGGGTAAGGGAGGTTGGTTGTAATCCTCCTCAGTGGATGTGTAGTGGGTACGGGAGGGAGGGAGGTTGGTTGTAATCCTCCTCAGTGGATGTGTAGTGGGTACGGGAGGGAGGGAGGTTGGTTGTAATCCTCCTCAGTGGATGTGTAGTGGGTACGGGAGGGAGGTTGGTTGGTTGTAATCCTCCTCAGTGGATGTATAGTGGGTACGGGAGGTTGGTTGTAATCCTCCTCAGTGGATGTGTAGTGGGTACGGGAGGGAGGTTGGTTATAATCCTCCTCAGTGGATGTGTAGTGGGTACGGGAGGGAGGGAGGTTGGTTGTAATCCTCCTCAGTGGATGTGTAGTGGGTCCGGGAGGGAGGGAGGTTGGTTGGTTGTAATCCTCCTCAGTGGATGTGTAGTGCTTACCGAGTTTGGTTGGTTGTAAATCCTCCTTAGTGGATGTGTAGTGGGTACGGGATGGAGGGAGGTTGGTTATAATCCTCGTTAGTGGATGTGTAGTGAGTACTAGAGGGAGGTTGGTTATAATCCTCCTCAGTGGATGTGTAGTGGGTCCGGGAGGGAGGTTGGTTGGTTGTAATCCTCCTCAGTGGATGTGTAGTGGGTCCGGGATGGAGGTTGGTTGGTTGTAATCCTTCTCAGTGGATGTGTAGTGCTTACCGAGGTTGGTTGGTTGTAAATTCTCCTCAGTGGATGTGTAGTGGGTAAGGGAGGGAGGGAGGTTGGTTGTAATCCTCCTCAGTGGATGTGTAGTGGGTACGGGAGGGAGGTTGGTTGTAATCCTTGTTAGTTGATGTGTAGTGGGTACGGGAGGGAGGTTGGTTATAATCCTCCTCAGTGGATGTGTAGTGGGTCCGGGAGGGAGGTTGGTTGGTTGTAATCCTCCTCAGTGGATGTGTAGTGGGTCCGGGAGGGAGGTTGGTTGGTTGTAATCCTCCTCAGTGGATGTGTAGTGGGTACGGGAGGGAGGGAGGTTGGTTGTAATCCTCCTCAGTGGATGTGTAGTGGGTAAGGGAGGTTGGTTGTAATCCTCCTCAGTGGATGTGTAGTGGGTACAAGAGGGAGGGAGGTTGGTTGGTTGTAATCCTCCTCAGTGGATGTGTAGTGCGTACGGGAGGTTAGTTGGTTGTAATCCTCCTTAGTGGATGTGTAGTGGGTACGGGAGGGAGGGAGGTTGGTTGTAATCCTCCTCAGTGGATGTGTAGTGGGTACGGGAGGGAGGTTGGTTGGTTATAATCCTCGTTAGTGGATGTGTAGTGGTACGGGAGGGAGGTTGGTTGGTTGTAATCCTCCTCAGTGGATATGTAGTGGGTCTGGGAGGGAGGTTGGTTGGTTGTAATCCTCCTCAGTGGATATGTAGTGGGTACGGGAGGGAGGTTGGTTGGTTGTAAATCCTCCTCAGTGGATGTGTAGTGGGTACGGGAGGGAGGGAGGTTGGTTGGTTGTAATCCTCCTCAGTGGATGTGTAGTGGGTAAGGGAGGGAGGGAGGTTGGTTGTAATCCTCCTTAGTGGATGTGTAGTGGGTACGGGAGGGAGGGAGGTTGGTTGTAATCCTCCTCAGTGGATGTGTAGTGGGTATGGGAGGGAGGTTGGTTGGTTATAATCCTCGTTAGTGGATGTGTAGTGGGTACGGGAGGGAGGTTGGTTATAATCCTCCTCAGTGGATGTGTAGTGGGTCCGGGAGGGAGGGAGGTTGGTTGGTTGTAATCCTCCTCAGTGGATGTGTAGTGGGTACGGGAGGTTGGTTGTAATCCTCCTCAGTGGATGTGTAGTGGGTACAAGAGGGAGGGAGGTTGGTTGTAATCCTCCTTAGTGGATGTGTAGTGGGTACGGGAGGGAGGGAGGTTGGTTGTAATCCTCCTCAGTGGATGTGTAGTGGGTATGGGAGGGAGGTTGGTTGGTTATAATCCTCGTTAGTGGATGTGTAGTGGGTACGGGAGGGAGGTTGGTTATAATCCTCCTCAGTGGATGTGTAGTGGGTACGGGAGGGAGGGAGGTTGGTTGTAATTCTCCTCAGTGGATGTGTAGTGGGTATGGGAGGGAGGGAGATTGGTTGGTTGTAATCCTCCTCAGTGGATGTGTAGTGGGTACGGGAGGGAGGGAGATTGGTTGTAATCCTCCTCAGTGGATGTGTAGTGGGAGGGAGGTTGGTTGTAATCCTCCTCAGTGGATGTGTAGTGGGTACGGGAGGGAGGAGGTTGGTTGTAATCCTCCTCAGTGGATGTGTAGTGGGTACGGGAGGGAGGGAGGTTGGTTGTAATCCTCCTCAGTGGATGTGTAGTGGGTACGGGAGGGAGGTTGGTTGGTTGTAATCCTCCTCAGTGGATGTATAGTGGGTACGGGAGGGAGGTTGGTTGTAATCCTCCTCAGTGGATGTGTAGTGGGTACGGGAGGGAGGTTGGTTATAATCCTCCTCAGTGGATGTGTAGTGGGTACGGGAGGGAGGGAGGTTGGTTGTAATCCTCCTCAGTGGATGTGTAGTGGGTCCGGGAGGGAGGGAGGTTGGTTGGTTGTAATCCTCCTCAGTGGATGTGTAGTGCTTACCGAGTTTGGTTGGTTGTAAATCCTCCTTAGTGGATGTGTAGTGGGTACGGGATGGAGGGAGGTTGGTTATAATCCTCGTTAGTGGATGTGTAGTGAGTACTGGAGGGAGGTTGGTTATAATCCTCCTCAGTGGATGTGTAGTGGGTCCGGGAGGGAGGTTGGTTGGTTGTAATCCTCCTCAGTGGATGTGTAGTGGGTCCGGGATGGAGGTTGGTTGGTTGTAATCCTTCTCAGTGGATGTGTAGTGCTTACCGAGGTTGGTTGGTTGTAAATTCTCCTCAGTGGATGTGTAGTGGGTAAGGGAGGGAGGGAGGTTGGTTGTAATCCTCCTCAGTGGATGTGTAGTGGGTACGGGAGGGAGGTTGGTTGTAATCCTTGTTAGTTGATGTGTAGTGGGTACGGGAGGGAGGTTGGTTATAATCCTCCTCAGTGGATGTGTAGTGGGTCCGGGAGGGAGGTTGGTTGGTTGTAATCCTCCTCAGTGGATGTGTAGTGGGTCCGGGAGGGAGGTTGGTTGGTTGTAATCCTCCTCAGTGGATGTGTAGTGGGTACGGGAGGGAGGGAGGTTGGTTGTAATCCTCCTCAGTGGATGTGTAGTGGGTAAGGGAGGTTGGTTGTAATCCTCCTCAGTGGATGTGTAGTGGGTACAAGAGGGAGGGAGGTTGGTTGGTTGTAATCCTCCTCAGTGGATGTGTAGTGCGTACGGGAGGTTAGTTGGTTGTAATCCTCCTTAGTGGATGTGTAGTGGGTACGGGAGGGAGGGAGGTTGGTTGTAATCCTCCTCAGTGGATGTGTAGTGGGTACGGGAGGGAGGTTGGTTGGTTATAATCCTCATTAGTGGATGTGTAGTGCGTACGGGAGGGAGGTTGGTTGGTTGTAATCCTCCTCAGTGGATATGTAGTGGGTCTGGGAGGGAGGTTGGTTGGTTGTAATCCTCCTCAGTGGATATGTAGTGGGTACGGGAGGGAGGTTGGTTGGTTGTAAATCCTCCTCAGTGGATGTGTAGTGGGTACGGGAGGGAGGGAGGTTGGTTGGTTGTAATCCTCCTCAGTGGATGTGTAGTGGGTAAGGGAGGGAGGGAGGTTGGTTGTAATCCTCCTTAGTGGATGTGTAGTGGGTACGGGAGGGAGGGAGGTTGGTTGTAATCCTCCTCAGTGGATGTGTAGTGGGTATGGGAGGGAGGTTGGTTGGTTATAATCCTCGTTAGTGGATGTGTAGTGGGTACGGGAGGGAGGTTGGTTATAATCCTCCTCAGTGGATGTGTAGTGGGTCCGGGAGGGAGGGAGGTTGGTTGGTTGTAATCCTCCTCAGTGGATGTGTAGTGGGTACGGGAGGTTGGTTGTAATCCTCCTCAGTGGATGTGTAGTGGGTACAAGAGGGAGGGAGGTTGGTTGTAATCCTCCTTAGTGGATGTGTAGTGGGTACGGGAGGGAGGGAGGTTGGTTGTAATCCTCCTCAGTGGATGTGTAGTGGGTATGGGAGGGAGGTTGGTTGGGTTAGTGGATGTGTAGTGGGTACGGGAGGGAGGTTGGTTATAATCCTCCTCAGTGGATGAGTAGTGGGTCCGGGAGGGAGGTTGGTTGGTTGTAATCCTCCTCAGTGGATGTGTAGTGGGTACGGAAGGGAGGGAGGCTGGTTGTAAATCCTCCTCAGTGGATGTGTAGTGGGTACGGGAGGGAGGTTGGTTGGTTGGTTGTAATCCTCCTCAGTGGATGTGTAGTGGGTCCGGGAGGGAGGTTGGTTGGTTGTAATCCTCCTCAGTGGATGTGTAGTGGGTACGGGAGGGAGGGAGGTTGGTTGGTTGTAATCCTCCTCAGTGGATGTGTAGTGGGTAAGGGAGGGAGGGAGGTTGGTTGTAATCCTCCTCAGTGGATGTGTAGTGGGTACGGGAGGTTGGTTGTAATCCTCCTCAGTGGATGTGTAGTGGGTACAAGAGGGAGGGAGGTTGGTTGTAATCCTCCTTAGTGGATGTGTAGTGGGTACGGGAGGGAGGTTGGTTGTAATCCTCCTCAGTGGATGTGTAGTGGGTACGGGAGGGAGGTTGGTTGGTTATAATCCTCGTTAGTGGATGTGTAGTGGGTACGGGAGGGAGGTTGGTTATATTCCTCCTCAGTGGATGTGTAGTGGGTCCGGGAGGGAGGTTGGTTGGTTGTAATCCTCCTCAGTGGATGTGTAGTGGGTACGGGAGGGAGGGAGGCTGGTTGTAAATCCTCCTCAGTGGATGTGTAGTGGGTACGGGAGGGAGGTTGGTTGGTTGGTTGTAATCCTCCTCATTGGATGTGTAGTGGATACGGGAGGGAGGTTGGTTGTAATCCTCCTCAGTGGATGTGTAGTGGGTACGGGAGGGAGGTTGGTTGTAATCCTCCTCAGTGGATGTGTAGTGGGTACGGGAGGGAGGTTGGTTGGTTGGTTGTAATCCTCCTCATTGGATGTGTAGTGGATACGGGAGGGAGGTTGGTTGTAATCCTCCTCAGTGGATGTGTAGTGGGTCCGGGAGGGATGTTGGTTGGTTGTAATCCTTCTCAGTGGATGTGTAGTGCTTACCGAGGTTGGTTGGTTGTAAATTCTCCTCAGTGGATGTGTAGTGGGTCCGGGAGGGAGGTTGGTTGGTTGTAATCCTCCTCAGTGGATATGTAGTGGGTACGGGAGGGAGGTTGGTTGGTTGTAAATCCTCCTCAGTGGATGTGTAGTGGGTACGGGAGGGAGGGAGGTTGGTTGGTTGTAATCCTCCTCAGTGGATGTGTAGTGGGTAAGGGAGGGAGGGAGGTTGGTTGTAATCCTCCTTAGTGGATGTGTAGTGGGTACGGGAGGGAGGGAGGTTGGTTGTAATCCTCCTCAGTGGATGTGTAGTGGGTATGGGAGGGAGGTTGGTTGGTTATAATCCCTCGTTAGTGGATGGTAGTGGGTACGGGAGGGAGGTTGGTTATAATCCTCCTCAGTGGATGTGTAGTGGGTCCGGGAGGGAGGGAGGTTGGTTGGTTGTAATCCTCCTCAGTGGATGTGTAGTGGGTACGGGAGGGAGGTTGGTTGTAATCCTCCTCAGTGGATGTGTAGTGGGTACAAGAGGGAGGGAGGTTGGTTGTAATCCTCCTTAGTGGATGTGTAGTGGGTACGGGAGGGAGGGAGGTTGGTTGTAATCCTCCTCAGTGGATGTGTAGTGGGTATGGGAGGGAGGTTGGTTGGTTATAATCCTCGTTAGTGGATGTGTAGTGGGTACGGGAGGGAGGTTGGTTATAATCCTCCTCAGTGGATGAGTAGTGGGTCCGGGAGGGAGGTTGGTTGGTTGGTTGTAATCCTCCTCAGTGGATGTGTAGTGGGTCCGGGAGGGAGGTTGGTTGGTTGTAATCCTCCTCAGTGGATGTGTAGTGGGTACGGGAGGGAGGTTGGTTGGTTGTAATCCTCCTCAGTGGATGTGTAGTGGGTACGGGAGGGAGGGAGGCTGGTTGTAAATCCTCCTCAGTGGATGTGTAGTGGGTACGGGAGGGAGGTTGGTTGGTTGGTTGGTTGTAATCCTCCTCATTGGATGTGTAGTGGATACGGGAGGGAGGTTGGTTGTAATCCTCCTCAGTGGATGTGTAGTGGGTACGGGAGGGAGGGAGGGAGGTTGGTTGTAATCCTCCTCAGTGGATGTGTAGTGGGTCCGGGAGGGATGTTGGTTGGTTGTAATCCTTCTCAGTGGATGTGTAGTGCTTACCGAGGTTGGTTGGTTGTAAATTCTCCTCAGTGGATGTGTAGTGGGTACGGGAGGGAGGTTGGTTGGTTATAATCCTTGTTAGTCGATGTGTAGTGGGTACTGGAGGGAGGTTGGTTATAATCCTCCTCAGTGGATGTGTAGTGGGTCCGGGAGGGAGGTTGGTTGGTTGTAATCCTCCTCAGTGGATGTGTAGTGGGTCCGGGAGGGAGGTTGGTTGGGTGTAATCCTCCTCAGTGGATGTGTAGTGGGTACGGGAGGGAGGGAGGTTGGTTATAATCCTCCTCAGTGGATGTGTAGTGGGTATGGGAGGGAGGGAGGTTGGTTGTAATCCTCCTCAGTGGATGTTTAGTGGGTACGGGAGGGAGGGAGGTTGGTTGGTTATAATCCTCGTTAGTGGATGTGTACTGCGTACGGGAGGGAGGTTGGTTGGTTGTAATCCTCCTCAGTGGATGTGTAGTGGGTAAGGGAGGGAGGGGGGTTGGTTGTAATCCTCCTCAGTGGATGTGTAGTGGGTACGGGAGGTTGGTTGTAATCATCCTCAGTGGATGTGTAGTGGGTACAAGAGGGAGGGAGGTTGGTTGTAATCCTCCTTAGTGGATGTGTAGTGGGTATGGGAGGGAGGGAGGTTGGTTGTAATCCTCCTCAGTGGATGTGTAGTGGGTACGGGAGGGAGGTTGGTTGGTTATAATCCTCGTTAGTGGATGTGTAGTGGGTACGGGAGGGAGGTTGGTTATAATCCTCCTCAGTGGATGTGTAGTGGGTCCGGGAGGGAGGTTGGTTGGTTGTAATCCTCCTCAGTGGATGTGTAGTGGGTCCGGGAGGGAGGTTGGTTGGTTGTAATCTCTCCTCAGTAAATTCTCCTCAGTGGATGTGTAGTGGGTACGGGAGGGAGATTGGTTGGTTGTAATCCTCCTCAGTGGATGTGTAGTGGGTACGGGAGGGAGGGAGGTTGGTTGGTTGTAATCCTCCTCAGTGGATGTGTAGTGGGTAAGGGAGGGAGGGAGGTTGGTTGTAATCCTCCTCAGTGGATGTGTAGTGGGTACGGGAGGTTGGTTGTACTCCTCCTTAGTGGATGTGTAGTGGGTACGGGAGGGAGGGAGATTGGTTGTAATCCTCGTTAGTGGATGTGTATTGGGTACGGGAGGGAGGTTGGTTATAATCCTCCTCAGTGGATGTGTAGTGGGTCCGGGAGGGAGGTTGGTTGGTTGTAATCCTCCTCAGTGGATGTGTAGTGCGTACGGGAGGTTGGTTGGTTGTAATCCTCCTCAGTGGATGTGTAGTGGGTACGGGAGGGAGGGAGGCTGGTTGTAAATCCTCCTCAGTGGATGTGTAGTGGGTACGGGAGGGAGGTTGGTTGGTTGTAATCCTCCTCAGTGGATGTGTAGTGGGTCCGGGGGGGAGGTTGGTTGGTTGTAATCCTCCTCAGTGGATATGTAGTGGGTACGGGAGGGAGGTTGGTTGGTTGTAATTCTCCTCAGTGGATGTGTAGTGGGTATGGGAGGGAGGGAGATTGGTTGTAATCCTCCTCAGTGGATGTGTAGTGGGTACGGGAGGTTGGTTGTAATCCTCCTCAGTGGATGTGTAGTGGGTACGGGAGGGAGGGAGGTTGGTTGTAATCCTCCTCAGTGGATGTGTAGTGGGTACGGGAGGGAGGGAGGTGGTTGTAATCCTCCTCAGTGGATGTGTAGTGGGTAAGGGAGGGAGGGAGGTTGGTTGTAATCCTGCTCAGTGGATGTATAGTGGGTACGGGAGGTTGGTTGTAATCCTCCTCAGTGGATGTGTAGTGGGTACGGGACAGAGGTTGGTTGTAATCCTCCTCAGTGGATGTATAGTGGGTACGGGAGGGAGGGAGGGAGGTTGGTTGTAATCCTCCTCAGTGGATGTGTAGTGGGTCCGGGAGGGAGGTTGGTTGGTTGTAATCCTCCTCAGTGGATGTGTAGTGCTTACCGAGGTTGGTTGGTTGTAAATTCTCCTCAGTGGATGTGTAGTGGGTACGGGAGGGAGGGAGGTTGGTTGGTTGTAATCCTCCTCAGTGGATGTGTAGTGGGTACAAGAGGGAGGGAGGTTGGTTGTAATCCTCCTCAGTGGATGTGTAGTGGGTACGGGAGGGAGGTTGGTTGGTTATAATCCTCGTTAGTGGATGTGTAGTGGGTCTGGGAGGGAGGTTGGTTGGTTGTAATCCTCCTCAGTGGATGTGTAGTGGGTCCGGGAGGGAGGTTGGTTGGTTGTAATCCTTGTCAGTGGATGTGTAGTGCTTACCGAGGTTGGTTGATTGTAAATTCTCCTCAGTGGATGTGTAGTGGGTACGGGAGGGAGGTTGGTTGGTTGTAATCCTCCTCAGTGGATGTGTAGTGGGTACGGGAGGGATGGAGGTTGGTTGTAATCCTCCTCAGTGGATGTGTAGTGGGTAAGGGAGGGAGGGAGGTTGGTTGTAATCCTCCTCAGTGGATGTGTAGTGGGTACGGGAGGGAGGTTGGTTGTAATCCTCCTCAGTGGATGTATAGTGGGTACGGGAGGGAGGGAGGGAGGGAGGTTGGTTGTAATCCTCCTCAGTGGATGTAGTGGGTCCGGGAGGGAGGTTGGTTGGTTGTAATCCTCCTCAGTGGATGTGTAGTGCTTACGGGAGGTTGGTTGGTTGTAAATCCTCCTCAGTGGATGTGTAGTGGGTACGGGAGGGAGGGAGGTTGGTTGGTTGTAATCCTCCTCAGTGGATGTGTAGTGGGTACGGGAGGGAGGGAGGTTGGTTGTAATCCTCCTCAGTGGATGTGTAGTGGGTACGGGAGGGAGGTTGGTTGGTTGTAATCCTCCTCAGTGGATGTGTAGTGGGTCGGGAGGGAGGTTGGTTGGTTGTAATCCTCCTCAGTGGATGTGTAGTGGGTCCGGGAGGGAGGTTGGTTGGTTGTAATCCTCCTCAGTGGATGTGTAGTGCTTACCGAGGTTGGTTGATTGTAAATTCTCCTCAGTGGATGTGTAGTGGGTACGGGAGGGAGGTTGGTTGGTTGTAATCCTCCTCAGTGGATGTGTAGTGGGTACGGGAGGGATGGAGGTTGGTTGTAATCCTCCTCAGTGGATGTGTAGTGGGTAAGGGAGGGAGGGAGGTTGGTTGTAATCCTCCTCAGTGGATGTGTAGTGGGTACGGGACAGAGGTTGGTTGTAATCCTCCTCAGTGGATGTATAGTGGGTACGGGAGGGAGGGAGGGAGGGAGGTTGGTTGTAATCCTCCTCAGTGGATGTGTAGTGGGTCCGGGAGGGAGGTTGGTTGGTTGTAATCCTCCTCAGTGGATGTGTAGTGGAGGTTGGTTGGTTGTAATCCTCCTCAGTGGATGTGTAGTGGGTACGGGAGGGAGGGAGGTTGGTTGGTTGTAATCCTCCTCAGTGGATGTGTAGTGGGTACAAGAGGGAGGGAGGTTGGTTGTAATCCTCCTCAGTGGATGTGTAGTGGGTACGGGAGGGAGGTTGGTTGGTTATAATCCTCGTTAGTGGATGTGTAGTGGGTCTGGGAGGGAGGTTGGTTGGTTGTAATCCTCCTCAGTGGATGTGTAGTGGGTCCGGGAGGGAGGTTGGTTGGTTGTAATCCTCCTCAGTGGATGTGTAGTGGGTACTGGGAGGTTGGTTGATTGTAAATTCTCCTCAGTGGATGTGTAGTGGGTACGGGAGGGAGGTTGGTTGGTTGTAATCCTCCTCAGTGGATGTGTAGTGGGTACGGGAGGGATGGAGGTTGGTTGTAATCCTCCTCAGTGGATGTGTAGTGGGTAAGGGAGGGAGGGAGGTTGGTTGTAATCCTCCTCAGTGGATGTGTAGTGGGTACGGGAGGGAGGTTGGTTGGTTGTAATCCTCCTCAGTGGATGTGTAGTGGGTACGGGAGGGAGGGAGGTTGGTTGTAATCCTCCTCAGTGGATGTGTAGTGGGTACGGGAGGGAGGTTGGTTGGTTGTAATCCTCCTCAGTGGATGTGTAGTGGGTACGGGAGGGAGGTTGGTTGGTTGTAATCCTCCTCAGTGGATGTGTAGTGGGTACGGGAGGGAGGGAGGTTGGTTGTAATCCTCCTCAGTGGATGTGTAGTGGGTACGGGAGGTTGGTTGTAATCCTCCTTAGTGGATGTGTAGTGGGTACGGGAGGGAGGTTGGTTGTAATCCTCCTCAGTGGATGTGTAGTGGGTACGGGAGGGAGGTTGGTTGTAATCCTCCTCAGTGGATGTGTAGTGGGTCCGGGGGGGAGGTTGGTTGGTTGTAATCCTCCTCAGTGGATGTGTAGTGGGCGGAGGGAGGTTGGTTGGTTGTAATCCTCCTCAGTGGATGTGTAGTGGGTACGGGAGGGAGGGAGGCTGGTTGTAAATCCTCCTCAGTGGATGTGTAGTGGGTACGGGAGGGAGGTTGGTTGGTTGTAATCCTCCTCAGTGGATGTGTAGTGGGTCCGGGGGGAGGTTGGTTGGTTGTAATCCTCCTCAGTGGATATGTAGTGGGTACGGGAGGGAGGTTGGTTGGTTGTAAATTCTCCTCAGTGGATGTGTAGTGGGTATGGGAGGGAGGGAGATTGGTTGTAATCCTCCTCAGTGGATGTGTAGTGGGTAGGGAGGTTGGTTGTAATCCTCCTCAGTGGATGTGTAGTGGGTACGGGAGGGAGGGAGGTTGGTTGTAATCCTCCTCAGTGGATGTGTAGTGGGTACGGGAGGGAGGGAGGTTGGTTGTAATCCTCCTCAGTGGATGTGTAGTGGGTAAGGGAGGGAGGGAGGTTGGTTGGCTCAGTGGATGTAGTGGTACGGGAGGTTGGTTGTAATCCTCCTCAGTGGATGTGTAGTGGGAGGGAGGGAGGTTGGTTGTAATCCTCCTCAGTGGATGTATAGTGGGTACGGGAGGGAGGGAGGGAGGTTGGTTGTAATCCTCCTCAGTGGATGTGTAGTGGGTCCGGGAGGGAGGTTGGTTGGTTGTAATCCTCCTCAGTGGATGTGTAGTGTAGTGTACGGGAGGTTGGTTGGTTGTAAATTCTCCTCAGTGGATGTGTAGTGGGTACGGGAGGGAGGGAGGTTGGTTGGTTGTAATCCTCCTCAGTGGATGTGTACGGGAGGGAGTTACCGAGGTTGGTTGGTTGTAAATTCTCCTCAGTGGATGTGTAGTGGGTACGGGAGGGAGGGAGGTTGGTTGGTTGTAATCCTCCTCAGTGGATGTGTAGTGGGTACAAGAGGGAGGGAGGTTGGTTGTAATCCTCCTCAGTGGATGTGTAGTGGGTACGGGAGGGAGGTTGGTTGGTTATAATCCTCGTTAGTGGATGTGTAGTGGGTCTGGGAGGGAGGTTGGTTGGTTGTAATCCTCCTCAGTGGATGTGTAGTGGGTCCGGGAGGGAGGTTGGTTGGTTGTAATCCTTGTCAGTGGATGTGTAGTGCTTACCGAGGTTGGTTGATTGTAAATTCTCCTCAGTGGATGTGTAGTGGGTACGGGAGGGAGGTTGGTTGGTTGTAATCCTCCTCAGTGGATGTGTAGTGGGTACGGGAGGGATGGAGGTTGGTTGTAATCCTCCTCAGTGGATGTGTAGTGGGTAAGGGAGGGAGGGAGGTTGGTTGTAATCCTCCTCAGTGGATGTGTAGTGGGTACGGGAGGGAGGTTGGTTGTAATCCTTGTTAGTTGATGTGTAGTGGGTACGGGAGGGAGGTTGGTTATAATCCTCCTCAGTGGATGTGTAGTGGGTCCGGGAGGGAGGTTGGTTGGTTGTAATCCTCCTCAGTGGATGTGTAGTGGGTACGGGAGGGAGGGAGGCTGGATGTAAATCCTCCTCAGTGGATGTGTAGTGGGTACGGGAGGGAGGTTGGTTGGTTGTAATCCTCCTCAGTGGATGTGTAGTGGGTACGGGAGGGAGGGAGGCTGGTTGTAAATCCTCCTCAGTGGATGTGTAGTGGGTCCGGGAGGGAGGTTGGTTGGTTGTAATCCTCCTCAGTGGATATGTAGTGGGTACGGGAGGGAGGTTGGTTGGTTGTAATCCTCCTCAGTGGATGTGTAGTGGGTATGGGAGGGAGGGAGATTGGTTGTAATCCTCCTCAGTGGATGTGTAGTGGGTACGGGAGGGGGAGGTTGGTTGTAATCCTCCTCAGTGGATGTGTGTGGGTACGGGAGGGAGGTTGGTTGGTTGTAATCCTCCTCAGTGGATGTGTAGTGGGACGGGAGAGGAGGTTGGTTGTAATCCTCCTCAGTGGATGTGTAGTGGGTCCGGGAGGGAGGTTGGTTGGTTGTAATCCTCCTCAGTGGATATGAGTAGTGGGTACGGGAGGGAGGTTGGTTGGTTGTAATCCTCCTCAGTGGATGTAGTGGGTAGTGGGTAAGGGAGGGAGGTTGGGTTGGTTGTAATCCTCCTCAGTGGATGTGTAGTGGGTACGGGAGGTTGGTTGTAATCCTCCTCAGTGGATGTGTAGTGGGTACGGGAGGGAGGGAGGTTGGTTGTAATCCTCCTCAGTGGATGTGTAGTGGGTACGGGAGGGAGGTTGGTTGGTTGGTTGTAATCCTCCTCAGTGGATGTGTAGTGGGTAAGGGAGGGAGGGAGGTTGGTTGTAATCCTCCTCAGTGGATGTAGTGGGAGTGGGTAGGTTGGTTGTAATCCTCCTCAGTGGATGTGTAGTGGGTACGGGAGGGACGGAGGTTGGTTGTAATCCTGCTCAGTGGATGTATAGTGGGTACGGGAGGTTGGTTGTAATCCTCCTCAGTGGATGTGTAGTGGGTACGGGACAGAGGTTGGTTGTAATCCTCCTCAGTGGATGTATAGTGGGTACGGGAGGGAGGGAGGTTGGTTGTAATCCTCCTCAGTGGATGGTAGTGGGTCCGGGAGGGAGGTTGGTTGGTTGTAATCCTCCTCAGTGGATGTGTAGTGGGTACGGGAGGGAGGGAGGTTGGTTGGTTGTAATCCTCCTCAGTGGATGTGTAGTGGGTACACGGGAGGGAGGGAGGTTGGTTATAATCCTCGTTAGTGGATGTGGGTCTGGGAGGGAGGTTGGTTGGTTGTAATCCTCCTCAGTGGATGTGTAGTGGGTCCGGGAGGGAGGTTGGTTGGTTGTAATCCTTCTCAGTGGATGTGTAGTGCTTACCGAGGTTGGTTGATTGTAATTCCTCCTCAGTGGATGTGTAGTGGGTACGGGAGGGAGGGAGGTTGGTTGTAATCCTTGTTAGTTGATGTGTAGTGGGTAGGAGGGAGGGAGGTTGGTTATAATCCTCCTCAGTGGATGTGTAGTGGGTCCGGGAGGGAGGTTGGTTGGTTGTAATCCTCCTCAGTGGATGTGTAGTGGGTACGGGAGGGAGGGAGGCTGGTTGTAATCCTCCTCAGTGGATGTGTAGTGGGTACGGGAGGGAGGTTGGTTGGTTGTAATCCTCCTCAGTGGATGTGTAGTGGGTACGGGAGGGAGGGAGGCTGGTTGTAAATCCTCCTCAGTGGATGTGTAGTGGGTCCGGGAGGGAGGTTGTAATCCTCCTCAGTGGATGTGTAGTGGGTACGGGACAGAGGTTGGTTGTAATCCTCCTCAGTGGATGTATAGTGGATACGGGAGGGAGGGAGGTTGGTTGTAATCCTCCTCAGTGGATGTGTAGTGGGTCCGGGAGGGAGGTTGGTTGGTTGTAATCCTCCTCAGTGGATGTGTAGTGCTTACCGAGGTTGGTTGGTTGTAAATTCTCCTCAGTGGATGTGTAGTGGGTACGGGAGGGAGGGAGGTTGGTTGGTTGTAATCCTCCTCAGTGGATGTGTAGTGGGTACAAGAGGGAGGGAGGTTGGTTATAATCCTCGTTAGTGGATGTGTAGTGGGTCTGGGAGGGAGGTTGGTTGGTTGTAATCCTCCTCAGTGGATGTGTAGTGGGTCCGGGAGGGAGGTTGGTTGGTTGTAATCCTTCTCAGTGGATGTGTAGTGCTTAGGGAGGTTGGTTGATTGTAATCCTCCTCAGTGGATGTGTAGTGGGTACGGGAGGGAGGGAGGTTGGTTGTAATCCTTGTTAGTTGATGTGTAGTGGGTACGGGAGGGAGGTTGGTTATAATCCTCCTCAGTGGATGTGTAGTGGGTCCGGGAGGGAGGTTGGTTGGTTGTAATCCTCCTCAGTGGATGTGTAGTGGGTACGGGAGGGAGGGAGGTTGGATGTAATCCTCCTCAGTGGATGTGTAGTGGGTACGGGAGGGAGGTTGGTTGGTTGTAATCCTCCTCAGTGGATGTAGTGGGTACGGGAGGGAGGGAGGCTGGTTGTAAATCCTCCTCAGTGGATGTGTAGTGGGTCCGGGAGGGAGGTTGTAATCCTCCTCAGTGGATGTGTAGTGGGTACGGGACAGAGGTTGGTTGTAATCCTCCTCAGTGGATGTATAGTGGATACGGGAGGGAGGGAGGTTGGTTGTAATCCTCCTCAGTGGATGTGTAGTGGGTCCGGGAGGGAGGTTGGTTGGTTGTAATCCTCCTCAGTGGATGTGTAGTGCTTACCGAGGTTGGTTGGTTGTAAATTCTCCTCAGTGGATGTGTAGTGGGTACGGGAGGGAGGGAGGTTGGTTGGTTGTAATCCTCCTCAGTGGATGTGTAGTGGGTACAAGAGGGAGGGAGGTTGGTTGTAATCCTCCTTAGTGGATGTGTAGTGGGTACGGGAGGGAGGTTGGTTGTAATCCTCCTCAGTGGATGTGTAGTGGGTACGGGAGGGAGGTTGGTTGGTTATAATCCTCGTTAGTGGATGTGTAGTGGGTCTGGGAGGGAGGTTGGTTGGTTGTAATCCTCCTCAGTGGATGTGTAGTGGGTCCGGGAGGGAGGTTGGTTGGTTGTAATCCTTCTCAGTGGATGTGTAGTGCTTACCGAGGTTGGTTGATTGTAAATTCTCCTCAGTGGATGTGTAGTGGGTAGGGAGGGAGGGAGGTTGGTTGTAATCCTCCTTAGTGGATGTGTAGTGGGTACGGGAGGGAGGGAGGTTGGTTGTAATCCTCCTCAGTGGATGTGTAGTGGGTATGGGAGGGAGGTTGGTTGGTTATAATCCTCGTTAGTGGATGTGTAGTGGGTAGTGGGGGAGGGAGGTTGGTTATAATCCTCCTCAGTGGATGTGTAGTGGGTCCGGGAGGGAGGGAGGTTGGTTGGTTGTAATCCTCCTCAGTGGATGTGTAGTGGGTACGGGAGGGAGGGAGGTTGGTTGTAATCCTCCTCAGTGGATGTGTAGTGGGTACAAGAGGGAGGGAGGTTGGTTGTAATCCTCCTCAGTGGATGTGTAGTGGGTACGGGAGGGAGGGAGGTTGGTTGTAATCCTCCTCAGTGGATGTGTAGTGGGTATGGGAGGGAGGTTGGTTGGTTATAATCCTCGTTAGTGGATGTGTAGTGGGTACGGGAGGGAGGTTGGTTATAATCCTCCTCAGTGGATGTGTAGTGGGTACGGGAGGGAGGGAGGTTGGTTGTAATTCTCCTCAGTGGATGTGTAGTGGGTATGGGAGGGAGGGAGATTGGTTGGTTGTAATCCTCCTCAGTGGATGTGTAGTGGGTACGGGAGGGAGGGAGATTGGTTGTAATCCTCCTCAGTGGATGTGTAGTGGGTAAGGGAGGTTGGTTGTAATCCTCCTCAGTGGATGTGTAGTGGGTACGGGAGGGAGGGAGGTTGGTTGTAATCCTCCTCAGTGGATGTGTAGTGGGTACGGGAGGGAGGGAGGTTGGTTGTAATCCTCCTCAGTGGATGTGTAGTGGGTACGGGAGGGAGGTTGGTTGGTTGTAATCCTCCTCAGTGGATGTATAGTGGGGGGACGGTAGGTTGGTTGTAATCCTCCTCAGTGGATGTGTAGTGGGTGGAGGTTGGTTGTAATCCTGCTCAGTGGATGAGTGGGTAGGGAGGTTGGTTGTAATCCTCCTCAGTGGATGTGTAGTGGGTACGGGACAGAGGTTGGTTGTAATCCTCCTCAGTGGATGTATAGTGGTACGGGAGGGAGGGAGGTTGGTTGTAATCCTCCTCAGTGGATGTGTAGTGGGTCCGGGAGGGAGGTTGGTTGGTTGTAATCCTCCTCAGTGGATGTGTAGTGCTTACCGAGGTTGGTTGGTTGTAAATTCTCCTCAGTGGATGTGTAGTGGGTACGGGAGGGAGGGAGGTTGGTTGGTTGTAATCCTCCTCAGTGGATGTGTAGTGGGTACAAGAGGGAGGGAGGTTGGTTATAAGTTAGTGGATGTGTAGTGGGTCTGGGAGGGAGGTTGGTTGGTTGTAATCCTCCTCAGTGGATGTGTAGTGGGTCCGGGAGGGAGGTTGGTTGGTTGTAATCCTTCTCAGTGGATGTGTAGTGCTTACCGAGGTTGGTTGATTGTAAATTCTCCTCAGTGGATGTGTAGTGGGTACGGGAGGGAGGGAGGTTGGTTGTAATCCTTGTTAGTTGATGTGTAGTGGGTACGGGAGGGAGGTTGGTTATAATCCTCCTCAGTGGATGTGTAGTGGGTCCGGGAGGGAGGTTGGTTGGTTGTAATCCTCCTCAGTGGATGTGTAGTGGGTACGGGAGGGAGGGAGGCTGGATGTAAATCCTCCTCAGTGGATGTGTAGTGGGTACGGGAGGGAGGTTGGTTGGTTGTAATCCTCCTCAGTGGATGTGTAGTGGGTACGGGAGGGAGGGAGGCTGGTTGTAAATCCTCCTCAGTGGATGTGTAGTGGGTCCGGGAGGGAGGTTGTAATCCTCCTCAGTGGATGTGTAGTGGGTACGGGACAGAGGTTGGTTGTAATCCTCCTCAGTGGATGTATAGTGGATACGGGAGGGAGGGAGGTTGGTTGTAATCCTCCTCAGTGGATGTGTAGTGGGTCCGGGAGGGAGGTTGGTTGGTTGTAATCCTCCTCAGTGGATGTGTAGTGCTTACCGAGGTTGGTTGGTTGTAAATTCTCCTCAGTGGATGTGTAGTGGGTACGGGAGGGAGGGAGGTTGGTTGGTTGTAATCCTCCTCAGTGGATGTGTAGTGGGTACAAGAGGGAGGGAGGTTGGTTGTAATCCTCCTTAGTGGATGTGTAGTGGGTACGGGAGGGAGGTTGGTTGTAATCCTCCTCAGTGGATGTGTAGTGGGTACGGGAGGGAGGTTGGTTGGTTATAATCCTCGTTAGTGGATGTGTAGTGGGTCTGGGAGGGAGGTTGGTTGGTTGTAATCCTCCTCAGTGGATGTGTAGTGGGTACGGGAGGGAGGGAGGTTGGTTGTAAATCCTCCTCAGTGGATGTGTAGTGGGTACGGGAGGGAGGGAGGTTGGTTGTAATCCTCCTCAGTGGATGTGTAGTGGGTATGGGAGGGGGAGGTTGGTTGGTTATAATCCTCCTCAGTGGATGTGTAGTGGGTACGGGAGGGAGGGAGGTTGGTTATAATCCTCCTCAGTGGATGTGTAGTGGGTCCGGGAGGGAGGGAGGTTGGTTGGTTGTAATCCTCCTCAGTGGATGTGTAGTGGGTACGGGAGGGGGAGGTTGGTTGTAATCCTCCTCAGTGGATGTGTAGTGGGTACAAGAGGGAGGGAGGTTGGTTGTAATCCTCCTCAGTGGATGTGTAGTGGGTACGGGAGGGAGGGAGGTTGGTTGTAATCCTCCTCAGTGGATGTGTAGTGGGTATGGGAGGGAGGTTGGTTGGTTATAATCCTCCTCAGTGGATGTGTAGTGGGTACGGGAGGGGGAGGTTGGTTGTAATCCTCCTTAGTGGATGTGTAGTGGGTACGGGAGGGAGGGAGGTTGGTTGTAATTCTCCTCAGTGGATGTGTAGTGGGTATGGGAGGGAGGGAGATTGGTTGGTTGTAATCCTCCTCAGTGGATGTGTAGTGGGTACGGGAGGGAGGGAGATTGGTTGTAATCCTCCTCAGTGGATGTGTAGTGGGTAAGGGAGGTTGGTTGTAATCCTCCTCAGTGGATGTGTAGTGGGTACGGGAGGGAGGGAGGTTGGTTGTAATCCTCCTCAGTGGATGTGTAGTGGGTACGGGAGGGAGGGAGGTTGGTTGTAATCCTCCTCAGTGGATGTGTAGTGGGTACGGGAGGGAGGTTGGTTGGTTGTAATCCTCCTCAGTGGATGTATAGTGGGTACGGTAGGTTGGTTGTAATCCTCCTCAGTGGATGTGTAGTGGGTACGGGACGGAGGTTGGTTGTAATCCTGCTCAGTGGATGTATAGTGGGTACGGGAGGTTGGTTGTAATCCTCCTCAGTGGATGTGTAGTGGGTACGGGACAGAGGTTGGTTGTAATCCTCCTCAGTGGATGTATAGTGGATACGGGAGGGAGGGAGGTTGGTTGTAATCCTCCTCAGTGGATGTGTAGTGGGTCCGGGAGGGAGGTTGGTTGGTTGTAATCCTCCTCAGTGGATGTGTAGTGCTTACCGAGGTTGGTTGGTTGTAAATTCTCCTCAGTGGATGTGTAGTGGGTACGGGAGGGAGGGAGGTTGGTTGGTTGTAATCCTCCTCAGTGGATGTGTAGTGGGTACAAGAGGGAGGGAGGTTGGTTATAATCCTCGTTAGTGGATGTGTAGTGGGTCTGGGAGGGAGGTTGGTTGGTTGTAATCCTCCTCAGTGGATGTGTAGTGGGTCCGGGAGGGAGGTTGGTTGGTTGTAATCCTTCTCAGTGGATGTGTAGTGCTTACCGAGGTTGGTTGATTGTAAATTCTCCTCAGTGGATGTGTAGTGGGTACGGGAGGGAGGGAGGTTGGTTGTAATCCTCCTCAGTGGATGTGTAGTGGGTACGGGACGGAGGTTGGTTGTAATCCTCCTCAGTGGATGTGTAGTGGGTCCGGGAGGGAGGTTGGTTGGTTGTAATCCTCCTCAGTGGATGTGTAGTGGGTACGGGAGGGAGGAGGCTGGATGTAAATCCTCCTCAGTGGATGTGTAGTGGGTACGGGAGGGAGGTTGGTTGGTTGTAATCCTCCTCAGTGGATGTGTAGTGGGTACGGGAGGGAGGGGGAGGTTGGTTGTAATCCTCCTCAGTGGATGTGTAGTGGGTCCGGGAGGGAGGTTGTAATCCTCCTCAGTGGATGTGTAGTGGGTACGGGACAGAGGTTGGTTGTAATCCTCCTCAGTGGATGTGTAGTGGGTACGGGAGGGAGGGAGGTTGGTTGTAATCCTCCTCAGTGGATGTGTAGTGGGTCCGGGAGGGAGGTTGGTTGGTTGTAATCCTCCTCAGTGGATGTGTAGGAGGTTGGTTGGTTGTAAATTCTCCTCAGTGGATGTGTAGTGGGTACGGGAGGGAGGGAGGTTGGTTGGTTGTAATCCTCCTCAGTGGATGTGTAGTGGGTACAAGAGGGAGGGAGGTTGGTTATAATCCTCGTTAGTGGATGTGTAGTGGGTCTGGGAGGGAGGTTGGTTGGTTGTAATCCTCCTCAGTGGATGTGTAGTGGGTCCGGGAGGGAGGTTGGTTGGTTGTAATCCTTCTCAGTGGATGTGTAGTGCTTACCGAGGTTGGTTGATTGTAAATTCTCCTCAGTGGATGTGTAGTGGGTACGGGAGGGAGGGAGGTTGGTTGGTTGTAATCCTCCTCAGTGGATGTGTAGTGGGTAAGGGAGGGAGGGAGGTTGGTTGTAATCCTCCTCAGTGGATGTGTAGTGGGTACGGGAGGGAGGGAGGTTGGTTGTAATCCTTGTTAGTTGATGTGTAGTGGGTACGGGAGGGAGGTTGGTTATAATCCTCCTCAGTGGATGTGTAGTGGGTCCGGGAGGGAGGTTGGTTGGTTGTAATCCTCCTCAGTGGATGTGTAGTGGGTACGGGAGGGAGGGAGGCTGGATGTAAATCCTCCTCAGTGGATGTGTAGTGGGTACGGGAGGGAGGTTGGTTGGTTGTAATCCTCCTCAGTGGATGTGTAGTGGGTACGGGAGGGAGGGAGGCTGGTTGTAAATCCTCCTCAGTGGATGTGTAGTGGGTATGGGAGGGAGGTAGATTGGTTGTAATCCTCCTCAGTGGATGTGTAGTGGGTACGGGAGGTTGGTTGTAATCCTCCTCAGTGGATGTGTAGTGGGTACGGGAGGGAGGGAGGTTGGTTGTAATCCTCCTCAGTGGATGTGTAGTGGGTACGGGAGGGAGGGAGGTGGTTGTAATCCTCCTCAGTGGATGTGTAGTGGGTACGGGAGGGAGGTTGGTTGGTTGGTTGTAATCCTCCTCAGTGGATGTGTAGTGGGTAAGGGAGGGAGGGAGGTTGGTTGTAATCCTCCTCAGTGGATGTATAGTGGGTACGGTAGGTTGTTTGTAATCCTCCTCAGTGGATGTGTAGTGGGTACGGGACGGAGGTTGGTTGTAATCCTGCTCAGTGGATGTATAGTGGGTACGGGAGGTTGGTTGTAATCCTCCTCAGTGGATGTGTAGTGGGTACGGGACGGAGGTTGGTTGTAATCCTCCTCAGTGGATGTGTAGTGGGTATGGGAGGGAGGGAGGTTGGTTGTAATCCTCCTCAGTGGATGTGTAGTGGGTCCGGGAGGGAGGTTGGTTGGTTGTAATCCTCCTCAGTGGATGTGTAGTGCTTACCGAGGTTGGTTGGTTGTAAATTCTCCTCAGTGGATGTGTAGTGGGTACGGGAGGGAGGGAGTTTGGTTGGTTGTAATCCTCCTCAGTGGATGTGTAGTGGGTACAAGAGGGAGGGAGGTTGGTTGTAATCCTCCTCAGTGGATGTGTAGTGGGTACGGGAGGGAGGTTGGTTGGTTATAATCCTCGTTAGTGGATGTGTAGTGGGTCTGGGAGGGAGGTTGGTTGGTTGTAATCCTCCTCAGTGGATGTGTAGTGGGTCCGGGAGGGAGGTTGGTTGGTTGTAATCCTTCTCAGTGGATGTGTAGTGCTTACCGAGGTTGGTTGATTGTAAATTCTCCTCAGTGGATGTGTAGTGGGTACGGGAGGGAGGGAGGTTGGTTGGTTGTAATCCTCCTCAGTGGATGTGTAGTGGGTAAGGGAGGGAGGGAGGTTGGTTGTAATCCTCCTCAGTGGATGTGTAGTGGGTACGGGAGGGAGGGAGGTTGGTTGTAATCCTTGTTAGTTGATGTGTAGTGGGTACGGAGGGGGAGGTTGGTTATAATCCTCCTCAGTGGATGTGTAGTGGGTGTGGGAGGGAGGTTGGTTGGTTGTAATCCTCCTCAGTGGATGTGTAGTGGGTACGGGAGGGAGGGAGGCTGGATGTAATCCTCCTCAGTGGATGTGTAGTGGGTACGGGAGGGAGGTTGGTTGGTTGTAATCCTCCTCAGTGGATGTGTAGTGGGTACGGGAGGGAGGGAGGCTGGTTGTAATCCTCCTCAGTGGATGTGTAGTGGGTCCGGGAGGGAGGTTGGTTGGTTGTAATCCTCCTCAGTGGATATGTAGTGGGTACGGGAGGGAGGTTGGTTGGTTGTAAATTCTCCTCAGTGGATGTGTAGTGGGTATGGGAGGGAGGTAGATTGGTTGTAATCCTCCTCAGTGGATGTGTAGTGGGTACGGGAGGTTGGTTGTAATCCTCCTCAGTGGATGTGTAGTGGGTACGGGAGGGAGGTTGGTTGGTTATAATCCTCGTTAGTGGATGTGTAGTGGGTCTGGGAGGGAGGTTGGTTGGTTGTAATCCTCCTCAGTGGATGTGTAGTGGGTCCGGGAGGGAGGTTGGTTGGTTGTAATCCTTCTCAGTGGATGTGTAGTGCTTACCGAGGTTGGTTGATTGTAAATTCTCCTCAGTGGATGTGTAGTGGGTACGGGAGGGAGGTTGGTTGGTTGTAATCCTCCTCAGTGGATGTGTAGTGGGTACGGGAGGGAGGGAGGTTGGTTGTAATCCTCCTCAGTGGATGTGTAGTGGGTACGGGAGGGAGGGAGGTTGGTTGTAATCCTTGTTAGTTGATGTGTAGTGGGTACGGGAGGGAGGTTGGTTATAATCCTCCTCAGTGGATGTGTAGTGGGTGTGGGAGGGAGGTTGGTTGGTTGTAATCCTCCTCAGTGGATGTGTAGTGGGTACGGGAGGGAGGGAGGCTGGATGTAAATCCTCCTCAGTGGATGTGTAGTGGGTACGGGAGGGAGGTTGGTTGGTTGTAATCCTCCTCAGTGGATGTGTAGTGGGTACGGGAGGGAGGGAGGCTGGTTGTAAATCCTCCTCAGTGGATGTGTAGTGGGTCCGGGAGGGAGGTTGGTTGGTTGTAATCCTCCTCAGTGGATATGTAGTGGGTACGGGAGGGAGGTTGGTTGGTTGTAAATTCTCCTCAGTGGATGTGTAGTGGGTATGGGAGGGAGGTAGATTGGTTGTAATCCTCCTCAGTGGATGTGTAGTGGGTAGGGAGGTTGGTTGTAATCCTCCTCAGTGGATGTGTAGTGGGTACGGGAGGGAGGGAGGTTGGTTGTAATCCTCCTCAGTGGATGTGTAGTGGGTACGGGAGGGAGGGAGGTGGTTGTAATCCTCCTCAGTGGATGTGTAGTGGGTACGGGAGGGAGGTTGGTTGGTTGGTTGTAATCCTCCTCAGTGGATGTGTAGTGGGTAAGGGAGGGAGGGGGTTGGTTGTAATCCTCCTCAGTGGATGTATAGTGGGTACGGTAGGTTGGTGGAGTAATCCTCCTCAGTGGATGTGTAGTGGGTACGGGACGGAGGTTGGTTGTAATCCTGCTCAGTGGATGTATAGGGAGGTTGGTTGTAATCCTCCTCAGTGGATGTGTAGTGGGTACGGGACGGAGGTTGGTTGTAATCCTCCTCAGTGGATGTGTAGTGGGTATGGGAGGGAGGGAGGTTGGTTGTAATCCTCCTCAGTGGATGTGTAGTGGGTCCGGGAGGGAGGTTGGTTGGTTGTAATCCTCCTCAGTGGATGTGTAGTGCTTACCGAGGTTGGTTGGTTGTAAATTCTCCTCAGTGGATGTGTAGTGGGTACGGGAGGGAGGGAGGTTGGTTGGTTGTAATCCTCCTCAGTGGATGTGTAGTGGGTAAGGGAGGGAGGGAGGTTGGTTGTAATCCTCCTCAGTGGATGTGTAGTGGGTACGGGAGGGAGGTTGGTTGGTTGGTTGTAATCCTCCTCAGTGGAAGTGTAGTGGGTAAGGGAGGTTGGTTGGTTGGTTGTAATCCTCCTCAGTGGATGTGTAGTGGGTAAGGGAGGGAGGGAGGTTGGTTGTAATCCTCCTCAGTGGATGTATAGTGGGTACGGTAGGTTGGTTGTAATCCTCCTCAGTGGATGTGTAGTGGGTACGGGACGGAGGTTGGTTGTAATCCTGCTCAGTGGATGTATAGTGGGTACGGGAGGTTGGTTGTAATCCTCCTCAGTGGATGTGTAGTGGGTACGGGACGGAGGTTGGTTGTAATCCTCCTCAGTGGATGTGTAGTGGGTATGGGAGGGAGGGAGGTTGGTTGTAATCCTCCTCAGTGGATGTGTAGTGGGTCCGGGAGGGAGGTTGGTTGGTTGTAATCCTCCTCAGTGGATGTGTAGTGCTTACCGAGGTTGGTTGGTTGTAAATTCTCCTCAGTGGATGTGTAGTGGGTACGGGAGGGAGGTTGGTTGGTTGTAATCCTCCTCAGTGGATGTGTAGTGGGTACAAGAGGGAGGGAGGTTGGTTGTAATCCTCCTCAGTGGATGTGTAGTGGGTACGGGAGGGAGGTTGGTTGGTTATAATCCTCGTTAGTGGATGTGTAGTGGGTCTGGGAGGGAGGTTGGTTGGTTGTAATCCTCCTCAGTGGATGTGTAGTGGGTCCGGGAGGGAGGTTGGTTGGTTGTAATCCTTCTCAGTGGATGTGTAGTGCTTACCGAGGTTGGTTGATTGTAAATTCTCCTCAGTGGATGTGTAGTGGGTACGGGAGGGAGGTTGGTTGGTTGTAATCCTCCTCAGTGGATGTGTAGTGGGTACGGGAGGGAGGGAGGTTGGTTGTAATCCTCCTCAGTGGATGTGTAGTGGGTACGGGAGGGAGGGAGGTTGGTTGTAATCCTTGTTAGTTGATGTGTAGTGGGTACGGGAGGGAGGTTGGTTATAATCCTCCTCAGTGGATGTGTAGTGGGTGTGGGAGGGAGGTTGGTTGGTTGTAATCCTCCTCAGTGGATGTGTAGTGGGTACGGGAGGGAGGGAGGCTGGATGTAAATCCTCCTCAGTGGATGTGTAGTGGGTACGGGAGGGAGGTTGGTTGGTTGTAATCCTCCTCAGTGGATGTGTAGTGGGTACGGGAGGGAGGGAGGCTGGTTGTAAATCCTCCTCAGTGGATGTGTAGTGGGTCCGGGAGGGAGGTTGGTTGGTTGTAATCCTCCTCAGTGGATATGTAGTGGGTACGGGAGGGAGGTTGGTTGGTTGTAAATTCTCCTCAGTGGATGTGTAGTGGGTATGGGAGGGAGGTAGATTGGTTGTAATCCTCCTCAGTGGATGTGTAGTGGGTACGGGAGGTTGGTTGTAATCCTCCTCAGTGGATGTGTAGTGGGTACGGGAGGGAGGGAGGTTGGTTGTAATCCTCCTCAGTGGATGTGTAGTGGGTACGGGAGGGAGGGAGGTGGTTGTAATCCTCCTCAGTGGATGTGTAGTGGGTACGGGAGGGAGGTTGGTTGGTTGGTTGTAATCCTCCTCAGTGGATGTGTAGTGGGTAAGGGAGGGAGGGGGGTTGGTTGTAATCCTCCTCAGTGGATGTATAGTGGGTACGGTAGGTTGGTTGTAATCCTCCTCAGTGGATGTGTAGTGGGTACGGGACGGAGGTTGGTTGTAATCCTGCTCAGTGGATGTATAGTGGGTACGGGAGGTTGGTTGTAATCCTCCTCAGTGGATGTGTAGTGGGTACGGGACGGAGGTTGGTTGTAATCCTCCTCAGTGGATGTGTAGTGGGTATGGGAGGGAGGGAGGTTGGTTGTAATCCTCCTCAGTGGATGTGTAGTGGGTCCGGGAGGGAGGTTGGTTGGTTGTAATCCTCCTCAGTGGATGTGTAGTGCTTACCGAGGTTGGTTGGTTGTAAATTCTCCTCAGTGGATGTGTAGTGGGTACGGGAGGGAGGGAGGTTGGTTGGTTGTAATCCTCCTCAGTGGATGTGTAGTGGGTAAGGGAGGGAGGGAGGTTGGTTGTAATCCTCCTCAGTGGATGTGTAGTGGGTACGGGAGGGAGGTTGGTTGGTTGGTTGTAATCCTCCTCAGTGGAGTGTAGTGGGTAAGGGAGGTTGGTTGGTTGGTTGTAATCCTCCTCAGTGGATGTGTAGTGGGTAAGGGAGGGAGGGAGGTTGGTTGTAATCCTCCTCAGTGGATGTATAGTGGGTACGGTAGGTTGGTTGTAATCCTCCTCAGTGGATGTGTAGTGGGTACGGGACGGAGGTTGGTTGTAATCCTGCTCAGTGGATGTATAGTGGGTACGGGAGGTTGGTTGTAATCCTCCTCAGTGGATGTGTAGTGGGTACGGGACGGAGGTTGGTTGTAATCCTCCTCAGTGGATGTGTAGTGGGTATGGGAGGGAGGGAGGTTGGTTGTAATCCTCCTCAGTGGATGTGTAGTGGGTCCGGGAGGGAGGTTGGTTGGTTGTAATCCTCCTCAGTGGATGTGTAGTGCTTACCGAGGTTGGTTGGTTGTAAATTCTCCTCAGTGGATGTAGTGGGTACGGGAGGGAGGGAGGTTGGTTGGTTGTAATCCTCCTCAGTGGATGTGTAGTGGGTAAGGGAGGGAGGGAGGTTGGTTGTAATCCTCCTCAGTGGATGTGTAGTGGGTACGGGAGGGAGGTTGGTTGGTTGGTTGTAATCCTCCTCAGTGGAAGTGTAGTGGGTAAGGGAGGTTGGTTGGTTGGTTGTAATCCTCCTCAGTGGATGTGTAGTGGGTAAGGGAGGGAGGGAGGTTGGTTGTAATCCTCCTCAGTGGATGTATAGTGGGTACGGTAGGTTGGTTGTAATCCTCCTCAGTGGATGTGTAGTGGGTACGGGACGGAGGTTGGTTGTAATCCTGCTCAGTGGATGTATAGTGGGTACGGGAGGTTGGTTGTAATCCTCCTCAGTGGATATGTAGTGGGTACGGGACGGAGGTTGGTTGTAATCCTCCTCAGTGGATGTGTAGTGGGTATGGGAGGGAGGGAGGGAGGTTGGTTGTAATCCTCCTCAGTGGATGTGTAGTGGGTCCGGGAGGGAGGTTGGTTGGTTGTAATCCTCCTCAGTGGATGTGTAGTGCTTACCGAGGTTGGTTGGTTGTAAATTCTCCTCAGTGGATGTGTAGTGGGTACGGGAGGGAGGTTGGTTGGTTGTAATCCTCCTCAGTGGATGTGTAGTGCTTACGGGAGGGAGGTTGGTTGGTTGTAAATCCTCCTCAGTGGATGTGTAGTGGGTACGGGAGGGAGGGGGAGGTTGGTTGGTTGTAATCCTCCTCAGTGGATGTGTAGTGGGTAAGGGAGGGAGGGAGGTTGGTTGTAATCCTCCTCAGTGGATGTGTAGTGGGTCGGGAGGGAGGTTGGTTGGTTGGTTGTAATCCTCCTCAGTGGAAGTGTAGTGGGTAAGGGAGGTTGGTTGGTTGGTTGTAATCCTCCTCAGTGGATGTGTAGTGGGTAAGGGAGGGAGGGAGGTTGGTTGTAATCCTCCTCAGTGGATGTATAGTGGGTACGGTAGGTTGGTTGTAATCCTCCTCAGTGGATGTGTAGTGGGTACGGGACGGAGGTTGGTTGTAATCCTGCTCAGTGGATGTATAGTGGGTACGGGAGGTTGGTTGTAATCCTCCTCAGTGGATGTGTAGTGGGTACGGGAGGGAGGTTGGTTGTAATCCTCCTCAGTGGATGTGTAGTGGGTATGGGAGGGAGGGAGGTTGGTTGTAATCCTCCTCAGTGGATGTAGTGGGTCCGGGAGGGAGGTTGGTTGGTTGTAATCCTCCTCAGTGGATGTGTAGTGCTTACCGAGGTTGGTTGGTTGTAAATTCTCCTCAGTGGATGTGTAGTGGGTACGGGAGGGAGGGAGTTTGGTTGGTTGTAATCCTCCTCAGTGGATGTGTAGTGGGTACAAGAGGGAGGGAGGTTGGTTGTAATCCTCCTCAGTGGATGTGTAGTGGGTACGGGAGGGAGGTTGGTTGGTTATAATCCTCGTTAGTGGATGTGTAGTGGGTCTGGGAGGGAGGTTGGTTGGTTGTAATCCTCCTCAGTGGATGTGTAGTGGGTCCGGGAGGGAGGTTGGTTGGTTGTAATCCTTCTCAGTGGATGTGTAGTGCTTACCGAGGTTGGTTGATTGTAAATTCTCCTCAGTGGATGTGTAGTGGGTACGGGAGGGAGGTTGGTTGGTTGTAATCCTCCTCAGTGGATGTGTAGTGGGTACGGGAGGGAGGGAGGCTGGATGTAAATCCTCCTCAGTGGATGTGTAGTGGGTACGGGAGGGAGGTTGGTTGGTTGTAATCCTCCTCAGTGGATGTGTAGTGGGTACGGGAGGGAGGGAGGCTGGTTGTAAATCCTCCTCAGTGGATGTGTAGTGGGTCCGGGGGGAGGTTGGTTGGTTGTAATCCTCCTCAGTGGATATGTAGTGGGTACGGGAGGGAGGTTGGTTGGTTGTAAATTCTCCTCAGTGGATGTGTAGTGGGTATGGGAGGGAGGTAGATTGGTTGTAATCCTCCTCAGTGGATGTGTAGTGGGTACGGGAGGTTGGTTGTAATCCTCCTCAGTGGATGTGTAGTGGGTACGGGAGGGAGGGAGGTTGGTTGTAATCCTCCTCAGTGGATGTGTAGTGGGTACGGGAGGGAGGGAGGTGGTTGTAATCCTCCTCAGTGGATGTGTAGTGGGTACGGGAGGGAGGTTGGTTGGTTGGTTGTAATCCTCCTCAGTGGATGTGTAGTGGGTAAGGGAGGGAGGGGGGTTGGTTGTAATCCTCCTCAGTGGATGTATAGTGGGTACGGTAGGTTGGTTGTAATCCTCCTCAGTGGATGTGTAGTGGGTACGGGACGGAGGTTGGTTGTAATCCTGCTCAGTGGATGTATAGTGGGTACGGGAGGTTGGTTGTAATCCTCCTCAGTGGATGTGTAGTGGGTACGGGACGGAGGTTGGTTGTAATCCTCCTCAGTGGATGTGTAGTGGGTATGGGAGGGAGGGAGGTTGGTTGTAATCCTCCTCAGTGGATGTGTAGTGGGTCCGGGAGGGAGGTTGGTTGGTTGTAATCCTCCTCAGTGGATGTGTAGTGCTTACCGAGGTTGGTTGGTTGTAAATTCTCCTCAGTGGATGTGTAGTGGGTACGGGAGGGAGGGAGGTTGGTTGGTTGTAATCCTCCTCAGTGGATGTGTAGTGGGTAAGGGAGGGAGGGAGGTTGGTTGTAATCCTCCTCAGTGGATGTGTAGTGGGTACGGGAGGGAGGTTGGTTGGTTGGTTGTAATCCTCCTCAGTGGAGTGTAGTGGGTAAGGGAGGTTGGTTGGTTGGTTGTAATCCTCCTCAGTGGATGTGTAGTGGGTAAGGGAGGGAGGAGGTTGGTTGTAATCCTCCTCAGTGGATGTATAGTGGGTGGTAGGTTGGTTGTAATCCTCCTCAGTGGATGTGTAGTGGGTAGGGACGGAGGTTGGTTGTAATCCTGCTCAGTGGATGTATAGTGGGTACGGGAGGTTGGTTGTAATCCTCCTCAGTGGATATGTAGTGGGTACGGGACGGAGGTTGGTTGTAATCCTCCTCAGTGGATGTGTAGTGGGTATGGGAGGGAGGGAGGGAGGTTGGTTGTAATCCTCCTCAGTGGATGTGTAGTGGGTCCGGGAGGGAGGTTGGTTGGTTGTAATCCTCCTCAGTGGATGTGTAGTGCTTACCGAGGTTGGTTGGTTGTAAATTCTCCTCAGTGGATGTGTAGTGGGTACGGGAGGGAGGGAGTTTGGTTGGTTGTAATCCTCCTCAGTGGATGTGTAGTGGGTACAAGAGGGAGGGAGGTTGGTTGTAATCCTCCTCAGTGGATGTGTAGTGGGTACGGGAGGGAGGTTGGTTGGTTATAATCCTCGTTAGTGGATGTGTAGTGGGTCTGGGAGGGAGGTTGGTTGGTTGTAATCCTCCTCAGTGGATGTGTAGTGGGTCCGGGAGGGAGGTTGGTTGGTTGTAATCCTTCTCAGTGGATGTGTAGTGCTTACCGAGGTTGGTTGATTGTAAATTCTCCTCAGTGGATGTGTAGTGGGTACGGGAGGGAGGTTGGTTGGTTGTAATCCTCCTCAGTGGATGTAGTGGGTACGGGAGGGAGGGAGGTTGGTTGTAATCCTCCTCAGTGGATGTGTAGTGGGTACGGGAGGGAGGGAGGTTGGTTGTAATCCTTGTTAGTTGATGTGTAGTGGGTACGGGAGGGAGGTTGGTTATAATCCTCCTCAGTGGATGTGTAGTGGGTCTGGGAGGGAGGTTGGTTGGTTGTAATCCTCCTCAGTGGATGTGTAGTGGGTACGGGAGGGAGGGAGGCTGGATGTAAATCCTCCTCAGTGGATGTGTAGTGGGTACGGGAGGGAGGTTGGTTGGTTGTAATCCTCCTCAGTGGATGTGTAGTGGGTACGGGAGGGAGGGAGGGAGGCTGGTTGTAAATCCTCCTCAGTGGATGTGTAGTGGGTCCGGGAGGGAGGTTGGTTGGTTGTAATCCTCCTCAGTGGATATGTAGTGGGTACGGGAGGGAGGTTGGTTGGTTGTAAATTCTCCTCAGTGGATGTGTAGTGGGTATGGGAGGGAGGTAGATTGGTTGTAATCCTCCTCAGTGGATGTGTAGTGGGTACGGGAGGTTGGTTGTAATCCTCCTCAGTGGATGTGTAGTGGGTACGGGAGGGAGGGAGGTTGGTTGTAATCCTCCTCAGTGGATGTGTATACGGGAGGGAGGGAGGTGTTTGTAATCCTCCTCAGTGGATGTGTAGTGGGTACGGGAGGGAGGTTGGTTGGTTGGTTGTAATCCTCCTCAGTGGATGTGTAGTGGGTAAGGGAGGGAGGGGGGTTGGTTGTAATCCTCCTCAGTGGATGTATAGTGGGTACGGTAGGTTGGTTGTAATCCTCCTCAGTGGATAGTGGGTACGGGACGGAGGTTGGTTGTAATCCTGCTCAGTGGATGTATAGTGGGTACGGGAGGTTGGTTGTAATCCTCCTCAGTGGATGTGTAGTGGGTATGGGAGGGAGGGAGGGAGGTTGGTTGTAATCCTCCTCAGTGGATGTGTAGTGGGTCCGGGAGGGAGGTTGGTTGGTTGTAATCCTCCTCAGTGGATGTGTAGTGCTTACCGAGGTTGGTTGGTTGTAAATTCTCCTCAGTGGATGTGTAGTGGGTACGGGAGGGAGGGAGGTTGGTTGGTTGTAATCCTCCTCAGTGGATGTGTAGTGGGTACGGGAGGGAGGGAGGTTGGTTGTAATCCTCCTCAGTGGATGTGTAGTGGGTACGGGAGGTTGGTTGTAATCCTCCTCAGTGGATGTGTAGTTGGTACAAGAGGGAGGGAGGTTGGTTGTAATCCTCCGTAGTGGATGTGTAGTGGGTACGGGAGGGAGGTTGGTTGGTTGTAATCCTTCTCAGTGGATGTGTAGTGGGTACGGGAGGGAGGGAGGTTGGTTGTAATCCTCGTTAGTGGATGTGTAGTGGGTACGGGAGGGAGGTTGGTTATAATCCTCCTCAGTGGATGTGTAGTGGGTCCGGGAGGGAGGTTGGTTGGTTGTAATCCTCCTCAGTGGATGTGTAGTGGGTCCGGGAGGGAGGTTGGTTGGTTGTAATCCTCCTCAGTGGATGTGTAGTGGGTACGGGAGGGAGGTTGGTTATAATCCTCCTCAGTGGATGTGTAGTGGGTACGGGAGGGAGGGAGGTTGGTTGTAATCCTCCTCAGTGGCTGTGTAGTGGGTACGGAAGGGAGGGAGGTTGGTTGTAATCCTCCTCAGTGGATGTGTAGTGGGTACGGGACGGACGTTGGTTGTAATCCTCCTCAGTGGATGTGTAGTGGGTAAGCGCTGTATTGACTCTCCTTTCAAGCCCCATTCAGACAACAGGGGCCCGGGTCCCACAGCCCAGCCATAGCAGACATTTTTGTGGTGGAATCATTAAACCCACGTGCAGCTCTCTTTCTGTGGTCACTGGGGGTCGTGCTCTTCTGCCTTTAGCTGAATAAATCATAAAGTTTACCGGGGACCACACAAGAAGAAGCCCCAGCACCAGCCCCAGCCAGGCACAAGACACATGAACACAGCCCCAGACCTTGTTCTTTTTCAGGGAAGAAAACACCACAGGAAAGACAGAGAGGCAGAGAAAGAGAGAGAGAGAGAGAGAGAGAGAGAGAGAGAGAGAGAGAGAGAGAGAGAGAGAGAGAGAGAGAGAGAGAGAGAGAGAGAGAGAGAGAGAGAGAGGCAGAGAGAAAGAGAGAGAGAGAGAGAGAGGGAGAGAGAGAATCGAATAGGCTGAGGAGAATATACAATATATAAAAATACAATGAAATACAGAGAGAAAAGGGATGATGGGAGGAAAAGAGGAAAACAAAATGAAAGCCACAGAATCAGCGAGACGTCAACAACATTTGCTAGTAACATCAATTATGTTACGGAAAAAAAGGAAACATTTTCTAGCCAGGCTCAGGAGCATCATAAAGACGGATCCCTCTCTCCAGACTCAGTTAGCATCCCGAATGGCACCCTATACCCTATGTAGCCCTATGGGCCCGCGTCAACTGAAGTGCACTATAAAGGGAATAGGGTGCAATTTGGTATGCATATTGAGTCAGTCAGAGAGTCAGACTTCTGACCGGAGGAGGAGGAAGCACTGCACTGTCCTGTCTGAGTAGCCGCACAGCCTGTGTTTGTTTGTTTGTTTGTTTGTGTGTGTGTGTGTGTGTGTGTGTGTGTGTGTGTGTGTGTGTGTGTGTGTGTGTGTGTGTGTGTGTGTGTGTGTGTGTGTGTGTGTGTGTGTGTGTGTGTGTGTGTGTGTGTGTGTGTGTGTGTGTGTGTGTGTGTGTGTGTGTGTGTGTGTGTGTGTGTGGCGGCCCAATTACTCCCGTACACCACTAAAACAGATCCTGTTTATAAGCACCACAACATCCTGTGCAATACCCAAGGAGCTCTGGGATTGGGGGAGGGGGGGGGGTGGTTGAGGAGGGGTTGAGGGTCTGTCAGTGGAATTCTATTTATGCCCCGACCCCTCCCCCGCTACCCCCTTGTCGGCTGTTTGAACTGATGAGACAGTGAGGTTGGGAGTGACAGCTTCCCGTCAACTAGGAAACCAGATAAAGACCATTACTTTGAATCCAAACTGTTGCCATCAGACACGGAACATCAGACAGCAACATCCATCAATTGTGGTGAATGTGACTCAACATCAGCACAAAAAGACATTAACAAGATAGGATGCTATGTACTTTACCACCCAAGAGCCAACACACAGTACCCATCACAACCAGCAGCCAATGACTCATGTGAAAGAACACAGCAGCGTATCAGCATCTGATCCTGTATTTAAACCTTGTTTCATTCCTCCCCCCCTTCCATCCACCCTCCCTGCCCAGTCCCTGTCCCCGTATTAAAGGTGGGGGTTGTCACACATGTTACAGTGAGAAATGTAAGTGTCAGCGGTACGGGAGAGAGCAGAGAGAGAGAGGGAGAGGGGTGGTAATTCTATCCTCACCTTTAGATGGAGGCCAGAGCACCTATTGACCCCGGGCCACACATTTTAGGGTGAACTCTGACCCCGTGACCACAGAGGTGGGTGTTAGGTGTGTGTGTGTGCGCCCCGACCCTACCCACCTATTACACACAGTGTGGCCTGGCTGGGAGGGAGGGAGTAGAGGCATTACCTGGAGATTGTATCAGGGTCAACAGTAGGGGGGGGTTCCTGATCCCCGGGGTGAAGCCACTCACTGAGGGCCAGGCGCCTGCCTCTCTCTGTGAAATGTTAACATGAAACAACATGAGAGTCTGGATTCTGGTAACGTCTAGGAGAGGAGAGCGCCAGCTGGTTGAAAAAATGTACTTCCACATAGAAATAGCCATAATAGGAAAATAAGAAGGTGTTTGTAGGGACTAAAAACATGTGTCCTAATCACGTATGACACCATTTAAAGCTTTCTTTCCAATCAGAAAGTTGATCAGCTGTGGTATTCCATTAGGGGAGACAGTTCCCTCTGGTCAATTGGGGAAAGAATGTTCCCTTATCAAAGAACTGGTGATCTGGAAATGCCTTGCTGCTTTGTTAAGCGTTCGTCCACGTTATCTCTCCTATAATTGTGCATTGTAAAAGCCATATCTCGCTGGCCCTTACGAAGATCAGTCAGGAGGCCATGTGAACAAACCCCAGATGATCAGCACAAGATAATGGATATTTAATGCGTTTTTGGCCAATTCTTTTAGCTAAATTCCCATCCCTCCCCATCTCTGTCTCAAGTAACTGTCAAACTGACTGTCAGAGACGCTGCCAAATCTTATGAAATGTGTTCCTTCCTCAAGTTTGAAAAAAAGCAGTTAAAATACATGAAGGTAAAAAAGGATGAATTAAATTCTCGTAAGGATTACACCATTTGTGGTGGAACGCTACAACATCTCTAAAATAGAATGAATGCAAACAGCCAAGGTAGTTCCCCAAGCTACCAAGTATAAACGGCTCATTGAATCAGAGGTTCTGGCATCTCTTTAGTCAAACACAGGTGTATGGAGGGCACAGCCAAGTCTTTGTGCAGACAAACAGAGCACCACTACAATTTCACTAGGAGCACCTGCTATTGGCTATTCTTCAATTTAAAAAAAGTCTTAAATGAGTGTGTCAGTTGAATGACTGGATGCAGTATGTAGGTTTAGAGTATTTTATACTCCATAATATCAACCTAAATTCAACAAGTCTCTTAATTGTGAGACTACTGTATTTGAATTTAAAACCCTGAAATATGACTTAGAACTATGAACAGAATTCTATTTGAGCATGACCATTACTACTACTGCTACACAGGTCCTCTTCCTACCTCTTCCTACAGCTTTAACTCTCCAGCCTGTATCTCTAACAATCCATCCTTCTGTTACATTATGTGAACAGGTGGCTGGCAGCCTCCAATCCAGGAGCTAACACATCACCTGACATGACGCTCTCTGTCTCTTTGATTGCGCAACACCAGGGAGCGTGTGTAACCCTGCATAGTTCAGACACAGACAGATAGACAAACAGAGGTCTAACAGACAGACAGACAGACAGACAGACAGACAGACAGACAGACAGACAGACAGACAGACAGACAGACAGACAGACAGACAGACAGACAGACAGACAGACAGACAGACAGACAGACAGACAGACAGACAGACAGACAGACAGACAGACAGACAGACAGACAGACAGACAGACAGACAGACAGACAGACAGACAGACAGACAGACAGACAGACAGACAGACAGGGGGCCGAGGGGTCAGTCCTCTATTGGCTCCTGGTGGACAGATCTCTCTTTATGCTGCTGTTTATTATGCTCCCAAGTAATCCATGCCTTGTTCACTACAGCAGAGCCGTCATACGTCAACATCTTACTGGTGGTTCCCAGAGTTCCAAACAACAGATAGGGTGCAGTGAACCTACCGTGTAAACTTTATACAACACATTCAGCAGAACTGTAATTATTTACAAAGAAACGGCGCTTGGGAAAAGAAATTGGATGCGGGGGGAGGCTCCTTTTTCCCCAAATGTTAGATGTAACAATATTTTGTTCACTTGGTTGTTGCACAGGGGTCCTTTCGGAGTATCTCATTAAAACTAATCATTTAAAAAACGCCATGTTAGGGCGCACTCCAAAGCCCTTTCGGTGACAGAACTGAAAAGGAGCCCTTCTTTGTTGAGGTGGCAGACAATGGACTTATGGGATGTCCTCAAGGTTATATGTGTGTTTAGCTTTTCACAGCGGGGATAGCTATCTCACTGGTTTGTTTATGTCAATGTTCCACCTTCAGTGTTTAGTGTCTTAACGGTCTGATGGAAAGTTCTGGAAAATGTAGTTCACCGTTCCATAAGGAAAGGGGTGGGGGGGTGGGTTGTTGGGGCGGAGGGGGTATTTTTGTGAGCACCCCTACAATGCCCCACCTGTGCCTCAGCCATGCCCCAGAGGACCACCCACTTAGGGAGAGAGAGGGCAGTGCAGAATCCCTATAACCTCTTTGGGTGGGCAATAAGGCCTCGAACTGCAGCAGAGTGTCACAGACAACTGAAAGACTCAGGGGGAAGCAGCACTCGTAGTACCATGAGAGAATGCTGCTGCTGTTGCACCACAACAGCAGGACAAAAGCAAGACCTGCTGTGAACAAGGGAGTTATATCAGAGAGATAGAGAGAGAGAGAGAGAGAGAGAGAGAGAGAGAGAGAGAGAGAGAGAGTGTGTGTGTGTGTGTGTGTGTGTGTGTGTGTGTGTGTGTGTGTGTGTGTGTGTGTGTGTGTGTGTGTGTGTGTGTGTGTGTGTGTGTGTGTGTGTGTGTGTGTGTGTGTGTGTGTGTGTGTGTGTGATGGGATTCAATCTGTCTAAGACATTTTTTATAGCTGTGTAGATAATTCCAATTTGTATATACAGCACGAGTCAAAAGTTTGGACACACCTACTCATTCGAGGGCTTTTCTTAATTTTTACTATTTTCTACAAAAGTGTTAAACAAATCAAAATATATTTTATATTTTATATTCTTCAACGTAGCCACCCTTTGCCTTGATGACAGCTTTGCACACTCTTGACATTCTCTCAACCAGCTTCATGAGGTAGTCACCTGGAATGCATTTAAATTAACAGGTGTGCCTTGTTAAAAGTTTATTTGTGGAATTTATTTACTTCTTAATGCATTTGAGCCAATCAGTTGTATTGTGACAAGGTAGGGGTGGTATACAGAAGATAGCCCTATTTGGTAAAAGATCTGGTCCATATTGTGGAAAAAACTGCTCAAATAAGCAAAGACAAAGGTCAGTCCATCATTACTTTAAGACATGATGGTCAGTCAATCCAAAACTTTGAAAGTTTCATCAAGTACAGTCACAAAAACCATCAAGCGCTATGATGAAACTGGCTCTCATGAGGACCGCCACAGAAAAGGAAGACCCAGAGTTACCTCTGCTGCAGAGAATAAGTTCATTAGAGATACCAGCCTCAGTTGCAGCCCAAATAAATCCTTCAATAAATAACTGACACATCTCAACCTCATCTGTTTAGAGGAGACTGCTTGAATCAGGCCTTCATGGTCAAACTTCTGCAAAGAAACCACTACTTAAGGACACCAATAATAAGAAGAGACTTGCTTGGGCCAAGAAACAAGCAATGGACATTAGACTGGTGGAAATCTGTCCTTTGGTTATGATGAGTCCAGATTTGTCTCTCTGAGACGCAGAGTAGTTGAATGGATGATCTCCACATGTGTGGTTCCACTGTGAAGCACGGAGGAGGAGGTGTGATGGTTTGGGGGTGCTTTGCTGGTGACACTGTCAGTGATTTATTTAGAATTCAAGGCACACTTAACCAAAATGGATACTACAGTGCTCTGCAGCGATACGCCATCCCATCTGGTTTGCACTTCGTGGGACTATCATTTGTTTTTCAACAAGTCAATGACCCAACACACCTCCAGGCTGTGTAAGAAGTATTTGAAGAATAATGAAGAGAAGAGTGATGGAGTGCTGCATCAGATGACCTGGCCCCCACAATCACCTGACCTCAACCGAGTTGAGATGGTTTGGGATGAGTTGGATCACAGAGTGAAGGAAAAGCAGCCAACAAGTGCTCAGCATATGTGTGAACTGTTGGGAAAGCATTTCAGGTGAAGCTGGTTGAGAGAATGCCAAGAGCTGTCATCAAGGCAAAGGGTGGATACTTTGAAGAATCTGATATCTAAAATATATTTGGTTACTTTTTACTTTTATACTTGGTTACTTTTTTGGTTACTACATGATTCCATATGTGTTATTTCATAGTGTTGATGTCTTCACTATTATTCTACAATGTAAAAAATAGTATAAATAAAGAAAAACCCTTGAATAAGTAGGTGTGTCCAAACTTTTGACTGGTACTGTATATGCAGTAATAACTATTGAGACTGTGATTCATGTTGAAGTGAAGGGAGAGGGAGGAAATCCTGGTAAAGGCACATTTTGTGTCCATTGGCAACTGTAGTTGTCAGGTTCTGACCTTTATTTTCCTTTGTTTTGTCTTTATTTAGTATGGTCAGGGCGTGAGTTGGGGTGGGCAGTCTATCAGAGGCAGGTGTCGTTAGTTGTCTCTGATTGAGAATCATACTTAGGTAGCCTGGGTTTCACTGTTGGTTTGTGGGTGTTTGTTTCCATGTCTGTCGCCACACGGTACTGGTTTGGTTTGGTTTGGTTAATTCACGTATTTGTTTATTGTTTTGTATTCTTAGTGTTCAGTTTATGTTTTAAAAATAAACTACATGAACAGTAGTTCTCCTCTTCGGACGAAGAGGAGGACATCTGCCGTTACAGTAGTGGTAAACTGAAATACAACATGTAGCTTGCAAAACAATGCAGGTAAAAAAAACTAATTATATTCTGGGCCATAAAAACACTGTTAGTGTTCCTTTCTACGTTCAATGGCTCATAGCTATGACCTCAGAGAAGTGATAAGAAGAGCTGACATAGGAAGGACAAGCACAGTCATCAGTGGGAGTTAAGCTTGGAGGTCAGCCGTCATCAGGGATCTGTGTTGTGTCTCTCTGGGGTTTTAGGGTTCGTTATGTGGACATGCAGGCGGGACTGAGTCTGTGTCCAAAATGGCACCCTATTCCCTACATAGTGCACTACTTCCAACCAGGGCCCATAGGGTGCCCTTTGGGACGTACAGCGTAAGACTGAAAGCCAGGCGTAGAAACACAACGGCCAGATCAGGCTTCAGCTCCAGATTCCCTGTCCACTCAATGCAGTGGCACAATAAGCACTTGACAGTGTTGCAATAACCAAACATTTCAAACAGTGCAACCTATGGCCGTCAATCAACATATTTACTGCAATGTCCGTTGCTCCCCTAACTCTACCTCTAACTCTATGGGACAGGGCCCAGGCCTGCGTTGAGTGCATTCTGGATCTGCGTGAAGAAGCCTTGCTTGGGGAAAAGGCTGCAGTTGTCTGCGTGGAGAGGAGCAGGGACGTGTGTGTGTGTGATTAATGACTTGGGAGAGAGGTGAAGGCTTCCTCCCCGGTGGTCTCAGAGCCTGGAGCCACTGTGCAGCGACCATTACTACTACCAGTCCTATTGCTGCCTCTAGCTTTGACCCATGTCCCCGCGTCGTTGACACCAAACTGACCGCGTGGACGGTCCTCCCCGGCCCACCGCCAACGGCACCAGATAGACAACTGCTCTTGTCAGCCATGGCGATGGGAGGGTTCTACGCACTCCTAGATAAAGTTTCTTTAGCATTTGTGTTAGCTGATATAAAAAACTAAAGCGACCATTTTATCTTTTGGAATTGGATAGCGTTGCCACCTGATGCTGTTCGGCTCAGCCCCATCACTACGCTGGGATGCACGTGTTGGGAGGTGGAAAACACACGGAGGACGGAGGATAAAACAGGTCCAGGAAGACTATCCATGTTCAAATAAACAGAAGTGTGTGGGGCCTTGGAGAACAAACACGCATTCATTAGGGCTTCGTCTCTCCATCTCTCTCTCTCTGCCATGCAGGCATAGTGTGTGTTTGAGCAGCGATACACACACACACACACACACACATTGGACAAGCCGCCCCCCAATTAGACAATCAAACAGCTCCAGTGACCCTTGGCTCCCCCACCATGGGCCGCCTGCTCCCTTGTTTACCCCAGGACCTGACTGATGGATAGTATTGTTTGGCTGTGTTGTATAGGTTAAGGGATATATTCTGCAGATCCCAAACATGCCACACATGGCCCCTGGGTCAATAACACTCATATCAGTCCAAAGCCCCTAAATGGTAAAAGGGTCAGTGCAAGCAAGCCAGCGCCAATGTGTGTGTGTGTGTGTGTGTGTGTGTGTGTGTGTGTGTGTGTGTGTGTGTGTGTGTGTGTGTGTGTGTGTGTGTGTGTGTGTGTGTGTGTGTGTGTGTGTGTGTGTGTGTGTGTGTGTGTGTGTGTGTGTGTATGTACATGCAATAAAATGCAAATTAATTACTTAAAAATCATACAATGTGATTTTCTGGATTTTTGTTTTAGATTCTGTCTCTCACAGTTGAAGTGTACCTATGATAAAAATTACAGACCTCTACATGCTTTGCAAGTGGGAGAACCTGCAAAATCGGCAGTGTATCAAATTCTCCCCACTGTATGTGTCTGCATATGCTGTGCCTGCATGAGTAAACCAACCATTGCCTGTACCAATAAGTCTATGGCCTGAACATAAGACTATGGCAGTGTTTGAACTTATGAAAACAGCCTTTTCCTGCGGTTCATATGCAGACAGAATGAACAGACACAACCAGTCAGACAGAGAGCGCAAAGCAGACAATGTGTGATTCGGTTCACAGCGTCCCCTCATCAGTGACACCCCAGACACAGGGTCACGTTCTGACCTTTATTTCCTTTGTTTTCTCTTTATTTAGTATGGTCAGGGCATGAGTTGGGGTGGGCAGTCTATGTTTGTTTTTCTATGTTTGGTTTCTGTTCCGGCCTAGTATGGTTCTCAATCAGAGGCAAGTGTCGTTAGTTGTCTCTGATTGAGAATCATACTTAGGTAGCCTGGGTTTCACTGTTGGTTTGTGGGTGTTTGTTTCCGTGTGAGTGTTTGTCACCACACGGTACTGTTTTGGTTTTCATCACATCGTTTCTTGTTTTGTATTTCAGTGTTCAGTTAGTTTTTAATAAATCGTCATGAACACTTACCACGCTGCATCTTGGTCCAATCCTTACTCCTCTTCAGACGAAGAGGAAATCTGCCGTTACACACAGGCAGAGAATGTGTCTCAAATGGCCCCCTATTCCCTATATGGTACACTACTTCTGACCAGGGTCCATAGTCAAAAGCTCTGGTCAAACGTAGTGCACTATATAGGGAATAGGGTGCCATTTGGCACGCGCCCAGACAGTCCCAGTGTTGATTACAGCACTCAGACATTGAAGACTTCACCTCTCCACATGACATGGCTCACAGAGCCTTTAGAGGCAGCTGGAGAAGAGGACCACAGAGGCCATTTATCGAGCTCCTGATAAATCCAGATACATCTCAGTGACTAAGTCACGTTGTCTTGTGGACTAAATTACCAGCTCTTAAGATGATTTAGAAACAAACACCTCTTTTTTGCTTTGCTTGTCCTTAGGGTGCTTTTTAGTCATTCAGTCTTCATTGTTATTCTTTAGTTTTTTTGAATCCTTTTATGTTTGTTGTGTAGTAAATATTTGTGTTTTTATTTTCATTGTTTTATTAGGTTGTTTTCCTGTGAAGCACATTGCGTTGCATTCCATGTCTGAAATGTGCTGTATAAATAAAGCTTGATTTGATTTCGATTTGAAGTGTCAGTTTTTCAATGTAAGGCCATCATGCATCACTATACAGTATGTAGACCAGGACTGCAGAACAAAGTGTAAACACAGTATATCCAGACACTTCAACTAGAGCTGATTTAAGGGTTAAATCGGCACACAGATCTCTAGTGTTTGGATGCTATTAGTGGGATTCAACTGCAACAGCACACTGTCCAATTCACCATACAAATATTTGGAATCTTTAAGTGGTGTTATTTGGCAGTCTCCTTCCGTCTCCCCCTCAAAACAGCATGGAAACTGCAGGTTGAGAAAGATAGTAAAGAATGAATGGAAAAAAATGTTTGAAATGCATCTGAGTGTTGCGCTATGGTGCGCAAATGATTTATGATCAATCGTTCTAGCTGTTGGCGGCTGGTGCCGGCGCATCTCACACGCATTGTTCAAGACGACCAGGTCAGCTTTCACTTGGATATCAAAATTCATAGACAGAGAGTGTCATGCAGGTGAAAGAGGACCCAAAAGCGATTTAACAGAAACAGAGTTTATTCAAGTCCAAACAGAAAACGACAAATCCTGAATCCTTAACAGGAAATGTCCAAACAGGGAATAACAGAAATCCTCTAGTCTGTAGAGGGGAATAACAGGAGAAGCGGCCACAGACTGCAGGTCGCTTCGGGTAGGCACAGGCCGTAGCTGACAGAGACACCTGCTCACACGCAGCATCTGATGAAGGCAAAAACACGACAGGACAGGGCGATACACAATCACAGCACGGCGAATTCTAAACAAGGAACCGACAGGACAGGAACGGAACACAAAGGAAGAAATAGGGACTCTAATCAGGGGAAAGGATCGGGAACAGGTGTGGGAAGACTAAATGATGATTAGGGGAATAGGAACAGCTGGGAGCAGGAACGGAACGATAGAGAGAAGAGAGAGCGAGAGAGTGAGAGAGGGAGGGGGAGAGAGAGGGATAGAAAGAGGGAAAGAACCTAATAAGACCAGCAGAGGGAAACGAATAGAATGGGGAGCACAGGGACAAGACATGATAATAAATGACAAACATGACAGTACCCCCCCACTCACCGAGCGCCTCCTGGCGCACTCGAGGAGGAATCCTGGCGGCAACGGAGGAAATCATCGATGAGTGAACGGTCCAGCACGGAACCCAACTCCTCTCCTCAGGACCGTAACCCTCCCAATCCACTAAGTATTGGTGACCCCGTCCCCGAGAACGCATGTCCATGATCTTATGTACCTTGTAAATAGGTGCGCTCTCGACAAGGACGGGAGGGGGGGGGAAGACGAACGGGGGTGCGAAGAAAGGGCTTAACACAGGAGACATGGAAGACAGGATGGACGCGACGAAGATGTCGCGGAAGAAGCAGTCGCACAGCGACAGGATTGACGACCTGGGAGACACGGAACGGACCAATGAACCGCGGAGTCAACTTACGAGAAGCTGTCGTAAGAGGAAGGTTGCGAGTGGAAAGCCACACTCTCTGGCCGCAACAATACCTTGGACTCTTAATCCTGCGTTTATTGGCGGCTCTCACCGTCTGTGCCCTGTAACGGCAAAGTGCAGACCTCACCCTCCTCCAGGTGCGCTCACAACGTTGGACAAACGCTTGAGCGGAGGGAACGCTGGACTCGGCAAGCTGGGATGAGAACAGAGGAGGCTGGTAACCCAGACTACTCTGAAACGGAGATAACCCGGTAGCAGACGAAGGAAGCGAATTGTGAGCGTATTCTGCCCAGGGGAGCTGTTCTGCCCAAGACGCAGGGTTTCTGAAAGAAAGGCTGCGTAGTATGCGACCAATCGTCTGATTGGCCCTCTCTGCTTGACCGTTAGACTGGGGATGAAACCCGGAAGAGAGACTGACGGACGCACCAATCAAACGACAGAACTCCCTCCAAAACTGTGACGTGAATTGCGGGCCTCTGTCTGAAACGGCGTCTAACGGGAGGCCATGAATTCTGAATACATTCTCAATAATGATTTGTGCCGTCTCCTTAGCGGAAGGAAGTTTAGCGAGGGAAATGAAATGTGCCGCCTTAGAGAACCTATCGACAACCGTAAGAATCACAGTCTTCCCCGCAGACAAAGGCAGACCGGTAATGAAGTCTAAGGCGATGTGAGACCATGGTCGAGAAGGAATGGGGAGCGGTCTGAGACGACCGGCAGGAGGAGAGTTACCCGACTTAGTCTGCGCGCAGTCCGAACAAGCAGCCACGAAACGGCGCGTGTCACGCTCCTGAGTCGGCCACCAAAAGCGCTGGCGAATAGACGCAAGAGTGCCTCGAACACCGGGATGACCAGCTAACTTGGCAGAGTGAGCCCACTGAAGAACAGCCAGACGAGTGGAAACAGGAACGAAAAGGAGGTTACTAGGACAAGCGCGGCGACGCAGTGTGCGTGAGTGCTTGCTTAACCTGTCTTTCAATTCCCCAGACTGTTAACCCGACAACACGCCCATAAGGAAGAATCCCCTCGGGATCAGTAGAAGCCACAGAAGAACTAAACAGACGGGATAAGGCATCAGGCTTGGTGTTCTTGCTACCCGGACGGTAAGAAATCACAAACTCGAAACGAGCGAAAAACAACGCCCAACGAGCTTGACGGGCATTAAGTCGTTTGGCAGAACGGATGTACTCAAGGTTCTTATGGTCTGTCCAAACGACAAAAGGAACGGTCGCCCCCTCCAACCACTGTCGCCATTCGCCTAGGGCTAAGCGGATGGCGAGCAGTTCACGGTTACCCACATCATAGTTGCGCTCAGATGGCGACAGGCGATGAGAAAAATAAGCGCAAGGATGAACCTTATCGTCAGACTGGAAGCGCTGGGATAGAATGGCTCCCACGCCTACCTCTGAAGCGTCAACCTCGACAATGAATTGTCTAGTGACGTCAGGAGTAACGAGGATAGGAGCGGACGTAAAACGTTCTTTTAGAAGATCAAAAGCTCCCTGGGCGGAACCGGACCACTTAAAACACGTCTTGACAGAAGTAAGAGCTGTGAGAGGGGCAGCAACTTGACCGAAATTACGAATGAAACGCCGATAGAAATTAGCGAAACCTAAAAAGCGCTGCAACTCGACACGTGACCTTGGAACGGGCCAATCACTGACAGCTTGGACCTTAGCGGAATCCATCTGAATGCCTTCAGCGGAAATAACGGAACCGAGAAAAGTAACGGAGGAGACATGAAAAGAGCACTTCTCAGCCTTTACGTAGAGACAATTCTCTAAAGGCGCTGTAGAACACGTCGAACGTGCTGAACATGAATCTCGAGTGACGGAGAAAAATCAGGATATCGTCAAGATAGACAAAAACAAAGATGTTCAGCATGTCTCTCAGAACATCATTAACTAATGCCTGAAAAACAGCTGGCGCATTGGCGAGACCGAACGGCAGAACCCGGTACTCAAAATGCCCTAACGGAGTGTTAAACGCCGTTTTCCACTCGTCCCCCTCTCTGATGCGCACGAGATGGTAAGCGTTACGAAGGTCCAACTTAGTAAAGCACCTGGCTCCCTGCAGAATCTCGAAGGCTGATGACATAAGGGGAAGCGGATAACGATTCTTAACCGTTATGTCATTCAGCCCTCGATAATCCACGCAGGGGCGCAGAGTACCGTCCTTCTTCTTAACAAAAAAGAACCCCGCCCCGGCCGGAGAGGAAGAAGGCACTATGGTACCGGCGTCAAGAGACACAGACAAATAATCCTCGAGAGCCTTACGTTCGGGAGCCGACAGAGAGTATAGTCTACCTCGAGGAGGAGTGGTCCCCGGAAGGAGATCAATACTACAATCATACGACCGGTGAGGAGGAAGGGAGTTGGCTCGGGACCGACTGAAGACCGTGCGCAGATCATGATATTCCTCCGGCACTCCTGTCAAATCGCCAGGTTCCTCCTGAGAAGTAGGGACAGAAGAAACGGGAGGGATGGCAGACATTAAACACTTCACATGACAAGAAACGTTCCAGGATAGGATAGAATTACTAGACCAATTAATAGAAGGATTATGACATACTAGCCAGGGATGACCCAAAACAACAGGTGTAAACGGTGAACGGAAAATCAAAAAAAGAAATAGTCTCACTGTGGTTACCAGATACTGTGAGGGTTAAAGGTAGTGTCTCAAATCTGATACTGGGAAGATGACTACCATCTAAGGCGAACATGGGCGTAGGCTTCTCTAACTCTCTGAAAGGAATGTCATGTTTCCGAACCCATGCTTCGTCCATGAAACAACCCTCAGCCCCAGAGTCTATCAAGGCACTACATGTAGCACCCGAACCGGTCCAGCGTAGATGGACCGACAAAGTAGTACAGGATTTTGATGGAGAGACTTGAGTAGTTGCGCTCACCTGTAGCCCTCCGCTTACAGATGAGCTCTGGCTTTTACTGGACATGAATTAACAAAATGTCCAGCAACTCCGCAATAGAGGCACAGGCGGTTGGTGATCCTCCGTTCCCTCTCCTTAGTCGAGATGCGAATCCCTCCCAGCTGCATGGGCTCAGTCTCAAAGCCAGAGGAGGGAGATGGTTGCGATGCGGAGCAGGGAAACACCGTTGATGCGAGCTCTCTTCCACGAGCCCGGTGACGAAGATCTACCCGTCGTTCTATGCGGATGGCGAGAGCAATCAAAGAGTCCACATCTGAAGGAACCTCCCGGAGAGAATCTCATCCTTAACCACTGCGTGGAGTCCCTCCAGAAAACGAGCGAGCAGCGCCGGCTCGTTCCACTCACTAGAGGCAGCAAGAGTGCGAAACTCAATAGAATAATCCGTTATGGACCGTTCACCTTGGCATAAGGAAGCCAGGGCCCTAGAAGCCTCCCCACCAAAAACTGAACGGTCAAAAACCCGAATCATCTCCTCTTTAAAGTTCTGGAACTTGTTAGAGCAATCAGCCCTTGCCTCCCAGATAGCTGTGCCCCATTCTCGAGCCCGGCCAGTAAGGAGTGAAATGACGTAAGCAACCCGAGCTCTCTCTCTAGAGTATGTGTTGGGTTGGAGAGAGAACACAATCTCACACTGCGTGAGAAAGGAGCGGCATTCAGTGGGCTGCCCGGAGTAGCAAGGTGGGTTATTAACCCTAGGTTCTGGAGGCTCGGCAGGCCAGGAAGTAACAGGTGGCACGAGACGAGACTCTGGAACTGTCCAGAGAGGTCGGAAACCTGAGCGGCCAGGTTCTCCACGGCATGGCGAGCAGCAGACAATTCCTGCTCGTGTCTGCCGAGCATGGCTCCTTGGATCTCGACGGCAGTGTAACGAGCGTCTGAAGTCGCTGGGTCCATTCCTTGGTCGGTTCCTTCTGTCATGCAGGTGAAAGAGGACCCAAAAGCGATTTAACAGAAAGAGTTTATTCAAGTCCAAACAGAAAACGACAAATCCTGAATCCTTAACAGGAAATGTCCAAACAGGGAATAACAGAAATCCTCTAGTCTGTAGAGGGGAATAACAGGAGAAGCGGCCACAGACTGCAGGTCGCTTCGGGTAGGCGCAGGCCGTAGCTGACAGAGACACCTGCTCACACGCAGCATCTGATGAAGGCAAAAACACGACAGGACAGGGCGATACACAATCACAGCACGGCGAATTCTAAACAAGGAACCGACAGGACAGGAACGGAACACAAAGGAAGAAATAGGGACTCTAATCAGGGGAAAGGATCGGGAACAGGTGTGGGAAGACTAAATGATGATTAGGGGAATAGGAACAGCTGGGAGCAGGAACGGAACGATAGAGAGAAGAGAGAGCGAGAGAGTGAGAGAGGGAGGGGGAGAGAGAGGGATAGAAAGAGGGAAAGAACCTAATAAGACCAGCAGAGGGAAACGAATAGAATGGGGAGCACAGGGACAAGACATGATAATAAATGACAAACATGACAGAGAGAACAGCAGAGAGAGCACTCTGCTCCACGGGGGGGCCAAGTCCACGTCCCCGTCCCAAATTGCACCGTATTCCCTACATAGTGCACTACTTTTGACCAGCGCCCTATGAGTAGTGCACTATGAAGGGAATAGGGTGCCATTTGGGATGCAGACCTCATGCACCACAGGAATATAAAGCCAAAAACCATACCACATGGCCCTGTGTCTTGGCTTGGAAAATCACAAGAACATAGAAAAATCAAAGACGTGTTTCAGAGGGATTATTGATTATTGATTCCTAGTGTACTATACATTGCACCACTTTTGAACAGAGCCCTAGCAAAAGTATAGGAAATAGGGTGCCTAGTCTATAGCACAGCTTTGTACAGCGGAATGGATTTGGCAGCAGCTGTGGCGCTGCGTGACACTAAATGAACCACACTTCCCTATTGGCAGTGGCGCTCCCTCCTCTGCCAGTCGTGGAACAAGAACTTCAACCGTTTTTAGATTACCACAGAGTTTTAGAAACATGTCACACAAGATGTCGCCACAGCTTTTCATGCATTTTCATTCAACGATATTCAATTGCAGAGCATCGTATTTGTTCCTCATGATGTATGATGAGTTTAAGGAAATAATTCCAACACACTAAGTAACCATTGAGATTTCACTTAAAAGAGCTGCTGTCTGTCTGTCTTCGTGCCTTGTAGCTAACCACCCTCTGTAGATAAAGCCCTGAACAGACAGAGTCCCATCTTCTAACTCCACAACAAGAAGACAGTGTCCTCTTGACACTGCCGAGCCCAAGACACTCTGTCAAAGACACAAGATGGATGACCAGTGGAAGGAAGCTCTTTATCAGAGTCTTTATACAGCTTAAGTCAATAAAGTATACTTAAAGTCTTTGGTGGTCCTCTGGTCTAGTGATATCAGCATCTGGAATGCAGCACAGTAGGGACCACAACCGAATACCCCACCACACTGTATCTTTGCAATTAGCTGAAGATAAACTTGGGTTGTGCACTGTCCTGGTTTATACTCTTTTCTCTAAAAATATTTACAAAGTGAGATTTCCCACACAAAGCAGAACAAAATGCAGCCTCTGTTTATGGTAATTGTCTCTGGCCCTAATTAATTTGTTGCCTGAATATGAATGGCCATGGGAGTAGTGAGGGGTTGATGGTGGTGTGTGTGTGTGTGTGTGTGTGTGTGTGTGTGTGTGTGTGTGTGTGTGTGTGTGTGTGTGTGTGTGTGTGTGTGTGTGTGTGTGTGTGTGTGTGTGTGTGTGTGTGTGTGTGTGTGTGTGTGTGTGTGTGTGTGTGTGTGTGTGTGTGTGTGTGTGTGTGTGTGTGTGTGTGTGTGTGTGTGTGTGTGTGTGTGTGTGTGTGTGTGTGTGAGACGGGGACGGGGTGGGGGTCTGTGTGTCTGCTGCTCTGTGGAACAGTCTGTCCGCCCATCCATCTCTCTGTCTGTGTGTGACGAGGGCTTGAGGAATGAGGGGGAGACGTGCGGTGGCAGACAGGGCGGTGACCCCACTACTCTGGAGGAGATGGGACCGTGCTGAGAGGGGCCTGAGGCCTGCGACTCGACTGCTCAATCACCCTGACTCAACCCTTCAGTCAGTGGGGCTGACACAGAGGCCACGGCCCTGACACAAGCATCACCCAGCGGTTAATGAGAACCTTACGGCCAGAGGAGAGACGGACGGACCTGACTAACACACAGATGTGTGTGACGTTGTAGCCATTAAGCAATAGTTAGAGGACATATGAAAAGTTAAAAGAACAGGTGAGGAAGAGCTAGCCTGATGACTCACAGTGAATTCTTCTGCTCTGTCATTTGCTACATACTTTAGTCTGAGACTACCATCATTGAAGTTGTTTGTGATGACGAGGGGCAGGAGGGGTGTTGTACAAAATAAAGAAATCAGCGATTGGATCATCTCTAACCAATCAGAGTATCGAAGCCAATGATGAATTTTCAAACTGCCGCTTTACCCACGTGTGTTCTGGCTCTGGCCCAATCCATGGGGTTTCTGGACCAATCAGACGCATTCGGTAAAGGGTAGGGGATGTACTCAGATACAGACTCATTGCGGAGAAGAAACTAGCGTCCGTGGGTGTGGTGTAGCATCTTGCCGGAGCAAAGAGTCTGGGAAGTCAGGCAAAGGAAAAGCTGCACCGGGACATAAATTACAAAGACATTTCAGATGTCACTATGTTCTGAATGATTGAACCAGCAAGATGAACCACCAGCAGTTGTGGCACACGCCCACACACACACACACACACACACCACGCACACACACACACACACACACGCACATACACACACACACACACACACACACACACACACACACACACACACACACACACACACACACACACACACACACACACACACACACACACACACACACACACACACACACACACACACACACACACGCACGCACACACACACACACACACACACACACACACACACACACACACACACACACACACACACACACACACACACACACACACACACACACACACACACACACACACACACACACACACACACACACACACACGCGCGCGCACATACACACACACACACACTTGTATTAAACCGTATGTTCAGACTCTTTGCTATCTGTTGCATCAAAGCTAAAGCCAGCCAAATACTTTCCATTGGTTGCAGTAGCTGCCAAAACACAAAATACTAGACTGCAGTTTGAATTACATTTAGGTAGGCAATATGAAAATGTATACTGTAACAACTGGGCCATGTTTCCTAGCAGACCTACCTGGGACTAACCGAAAGGGATTTGGAACAAAAACATCCTGACGTGAGAAGCTGGATGGCTGCATTATGATTATGACTCACTGCTGGTAATCAGATCCCAGACAAAAGGGGACGTTTTCAATTTGGGTTTTGATATAAAAGAACAAGAGAGAGCCAGACTACGAGGAAATATTACTCTGAAACGAGACCTTGAAACCGATTCCCCGGGACAACACTCAGTTGGGTTCCCAAACCGTGACCTTTGTGTAACTGGGATGAAAAAGGAAACAATTCAAACCACCTAACTGTCTTCTTCTCTTCCTCCGGAGTGGCTGCTTCATTCCCCTTTCCGTTGTAAAACAACCCCGCACAAAGAGTCCACGTAAACCAAGGTTTCACAATGGAACCTCAAGCTCCTGGGAAAACCACCACAGCACAGACGTCTGGCGAAAGGTTCAGGCTGAACAACTTCCACTGTACTATCAAACCAATCTCCCCTTGTACGGAGAGGACCACCTTGAGAGTAACAATTTCCATAATGGTGAATAAAAACGGTGTCCACTTCCCTTCATCTAAATAAGAGCTCCCATTTATTTATCTCTCCGAGGCTCATATCAACCTTTTTGTTTGAACTATAAAAGTTGAATATAAGTGGAGATAAAGCAACACTTCAGACTAGTTGCCTCTGATGATAAGTCCGTGTTTACAGAGTATTAACAGAGAATTGACGCTGCCACATTTGCCGCCCAACAAGAATTCAGAGCATAAACCAGACAGCGTAGTTAATAAGGAAAGGTACAAATTGCTTAGAGAAAGTACTGACATTGCTTAGATTTTAACCTGTGTCAACAGAAATCTCACCCACCGTGTATATGAACAAGTATTTACACAAGTATTTGCTAACAATGCCATTTCAGAAGACCAGAACTGTTTGACTTTTCTCCTTTCCAGGAACAGCAACAAACCGGTCCAGGAACATTAAAACCATTAACGAATGTATGCTGTTTACTTTCAGGGTCTCTTTGAATATCTACCAAGAGGTGTTCAGTCCAAAGCCAATGCTTTGTTAGGGAC